>NW_027476788.1:0-140163 GCF_051020955.1 Megalopta genalis
TACTGGTGATATACGTTATTTAGATTGAACTGCATGCGCAACGAACGACTTAGCTTCAAATCCATGCGAAACACATGATTTAGCTGCAAGTCAATGCGATGAAGAAGGTTTAGCTTCAAATCCATGCGAAACTAATGATATAGCTTCAAACACTTGGGGTGTAAGTGATATAGCTTCAAATGAAGACTAATCAAACGAGTTAGCTTCAAATCCATGCGAAACACATGATTTAGCTGCAAATCATTGCGATGTATAAGGTTTAGCTTCAAAACAATAAGAGGTAGAAGGTTTAGCTTCAAATCAATAGAATGTAGAAGATTTAGCTTCAAATCAATGCGATGTAGAAGGTTTAGATTCAAAACAATAAGAGGTAGAAGGTTTAGCTTCAAATCAATAGAATGTAGAAGATTTAGCTTCAAATCAATGCGATGTAGAAGGTTTAGCTTCAAATCCATACGAAACACATTATTTAGCTGCAAATCAGTGCGTAGTAGAAGGCTCGGGTTCAAATCAATGCGATTCAAATGGTTCATCTTCAAATACTTGTGAAAGACATGATTTAGCTTCAACTGCATGCGAAACACATGATTTAGCTTCAAATCAATTCGAAGGAAAAGGCTTAGCTTCAAAACCATGCGAAACAAATGATTTAGCTTCAAATCAATGCGATGTAGAAGGTTTAGCTTCAAATCCATGCGACACACAAGATTTAGCTTCAAATCAATTCGATGTAGTAGGTTCAACTTGAAATCCATGCGGCACATATGATTTAGCTTCAAGTACTTGCGATATAAGTGACAGTTTCAAATGGAGGCGAAACGAACGAGTTAGCTTCAAATCCATGCGAGACACATGTCTTAGCTTCAAATCAATGCGATGTAGAAGGTTTAGCTTCAAATCCATGCGAAACACATGATTCAGCTGCAAATCAATGCGATGTAGAAGGTTTAGCTTCAAATCCATGCGAAACACATTATTTAGCTGCAAATCAGTGCGAAGTAGAAGACTCGGGTTCAAATCAATGCGATTCAAATGGTTCATCTTCAAATACTTGTGAAATACATGATTTAGCTTCAAATCAATGCGATGTAGAATGTTTAGCTTCAAATCCATGCAAAACACGTGATTTAACTTCCAATTAATGCGAAGTAGAAGGCTTAGCTTCAAATCCATGCGAATCAAATGGTTTAGCTTCAAATACTTGTGATATACGTTATTTAGATTGAACTGCATGCGCAACGAACGAGTTAGCTTCAAATCCATGCGGAACACATGATTTAGCTTCAAATCAATGCGATGTAGAAGGTTTAGCTTCAAATCCATGCGAAACACATGGTTCAGCTGCAAATCAATGCGATGTAGAAGGTTTAGCTTCAAATCCATGCGAAACACATGATTTAGCTCCAGATCATTAGCGATGTACAAGGTTTAGCTTCAGAACAATAAGAGGTATAAGATTTAGCTTCAAATCAATAGAATGTAGAAGATTTAGATTCAAATCAATGCGATGTAGATGGTTTAGCTTCAAATCCATACGAAACACATTATTTAGCTGCAAATCAGTGCGAAGTAGAAGGATCGGGTTCAAATCAATGCGATTCAAATGGTTCATCTTCAAATACTTGTGAAAGACATGATTTAGCTTCAACTGCATGCGAAACACATGATTTAGCTTCAAATCAATTCGAAGGACAAGGCTTAGATTCAAATCCATGCGAAACAAATGATTTAGCTTCAAATCAATGCGATGTAGAAGGTTTAGCTTCAAATCCATGCGAAACACATGATTTAGCTGCAAATCATTGCGATGTATAAGGTTTAGCTTCAAAACAATAAGAGGTAGAAGGTTTAGCTTCAAATCAATAGAATGTAGAAGGTTTAGCTTCAAATCAATGCGATGTTAAGGTTTAGCTTCAAATCCATACGAAACACATGATTTAGCTTCAAATCAATTCGAAGGACAAGGCTTAGATTCAAATCCATGCGAAACAAATGATTTAGCTTCAAATCAATGCGATGTAGAAGGTTTAGCTTCAAATCCATGCGATACGCAAGATTTAGCTTCAAATCAATGCGATGTAGTAGGTTATGCTTCAAATCCAAGCGAAACACATTATTTAGCTGCAAATCAGTGCGAAGTAGAAGGCTCGGGTTCAAATCAATGCGATTCAAATGGTTCATCTTCAAATACTTGTGAAAGACATGATTTAGCTTCAACTGCATGCGAAACACATGATTTAGCTTCAAATCAATGCGATGTAGAAGGTTTAGCTTCAAATCCATGCAAAACACGTGATTTAACTTCCAATTAATGCGAAGTAGAAGGCTTAGCTTCAAATCCATGCGAATCAAATGGTTTAGTTTCAAATACTTGTGATATACGTTATTTAGATTGAACTGCATGCGCAACGAACGAGTTAGCTTCAAATCCATGCGAAACACATGATTTAGCTTCAAATCAATGTGATGTAGTAGGTTCAGCTTCAAATCCATGCGGCACATATGATTTAGCTTCAAATACTTGCGATATAAGTGACATAGTTTCAAATGGAGGCGAAACGAACGAGTTAGATTCAAATCCATGCGGCACACATGACTTAGCTTCAAATCAATGCGATGTAGAAGGTTTAGCTTCAAAACAATAAGAGGTAGAAGGTTTAGCTTCAAATCAATAGAATGTAGAAGATTTAGCTTCAAATCAATGCGATGTAGAAGGTTTAGCTTCAAATCAATGCGATGTAGAAGGTTTAGCTTCAAATCCATACGAAACACTTGATTTAGCTTCAAATGAATTCGAAGGACAAGGCTTAGATTCAAATCCATGCGAAACAAATGATTTAGCTTCAAATCAATGCGATGTAGAAGGTTTAGCTTCAAATCCGTGCGATACACAAGATTTAGCTTCAAATCAATGCGATGTAGTAGGTTCAGCTTCAAATCCATGCGGCACATATGATTTAGCTTCAAATACTTACGATATAAGTGACATAGTTTCAAATGGAGACGAAACGAACGAGTTAGCTTCAAATCCATGCGAAACACATGATTTAGCTGCAAATCATTGCGATGTATAAGGTTTAGCTTCAAAACAATAAGAGGTAGAAGGTTTAGCTTCAAATCAATAGAATGTAGAAGATTTAGCTTCAAATCAATGCGATGTAGAAGGTTTAGATTCAAAACAATAAGAGGTAGAAGGTTTAGCTTCAAATCAATAGAATGTAGAAGATTTAGCTTCAAATCAATGCGATGTAGAAGGTTTAGCTTCAAATCCATACGAAACACATTATTTAGCTGCAAATCAGTGCGTAGTAGAAGGCTCGGGTTCAAATCAATGCGATTCAAATGGTTCATCTTCAAATACTTGTGAAAGACATGATTTAGCTTCAACTGCATGCGAAACACATGATTTAGCATCAAATCAATTCGAAGGAAAAGGCTTAGCTTCAAAACCATGCGAAACAAATGATTTAGCTTCAAATCAATGCGATGTAGAAGCTTTAGCTTCAAATCCATGCGATACACAAGATTTAGCTTCAAATCAATGCGATGTAGTAGGTTCAGCTTCAAATCCATGCGGCAGATATGATTTAGCTTCAAATACTTGCGATATATGTGACATAGTTTCAAATGGAGGCGAAACGAACGAGTTAGCTTCAAATCCATGCGAGACACATGACTTAGCTTCAAATCAATGCGATGTAGAAGGTTTACCTTCAAATCCATGCTAAACACGTGATTTAACTTCCAATTAATGCGAAGTAGAAGGCTTAGCTTCAAATCCATGCGAATCAAATGGTTTAGCTTCAAATACTTGTGATATACGTTATTTAGATTGAACTGCATGCGCAACGAACGAGTTAGCTTCAAATCCATGCGAAACACATGATTTAGCTGCAAATCAATGCCATGAAGAAGGTTTAGCTTCAAATCCATGCGAAACAAATGATATAGCTTCAAATACTTGTGATATACGTTATTTAGATTGAACTGCATGCGCAACGAACGAGTTAGCTTCAAATCCATGCGCAACACATGATTTAGCTGCATATCAATGCGATGAAGAAGGTTTAGCTTCAAATCCATGCGAAACAAATGATATAGCTTCAAACACTTGGGATGTAAGTGATATAGCTTCAAATGAAGACTAATCAAACGAGTTAGCTTCAAAATCCACGCGATACACGTGATTTAGCTTCAAATACTAGCGATATAAGTAATGGAGATTCAACTGCAGGCGAAACGAACGAGTTAGCTTCAAATCCATGCGAAACACATGATTTAGCTGCAAATCACTGCGATGTAGAAGGTTTAGCTTCAAAACAATAAGAGGTAGAAGGTTTAGCTTCAAATCAATAGAATGTAGAAGATTTAGCTTCAAATCAATGCGATGTAGAAGGTTTAGCTTCAAATCCGTGCGATACACAAGATTTAGCTTCAAATCAATGCGATGTAGTAGGTTCAGCTTCAAATCCATGCGGCACATATGATTTAGCTTCAAATACTTGCGATATAAGTGACATAGTTTCAAATGGAGACGAAACGAACGAGTTAGCTTCAAATCCATGGGAGACACATGACTTAGCTTCAAATCAATGCGATGTAGAAGGTTTAGTTTCAACTCCACGCGAAACACGTGATTTAACTTCCAATTAATGCGAAGTAGAAGGCTTAGCTTCAAATCCATGCGAATCAAATGGTTTAGCTTCAAATACTGGTGATATACGTTATTTAGATTGAACTGCATGCGCAACGAACGAGTTAGCTTCAAATCCATGCGAAACACATGATTTAGCTGCAAATCAATGCGATGAAGAAGGTTTAGCTTCAAATCCATGCGAAACAAATGATATAGCTTCAAACACTTGGGGTGTATGTGATATAGCTTCAAATGAAGACTAATCAAACGAGTTAGCTTCAAATCCATGCGAAACACATGATTTAGCTGCAAATCATTGCGATGTATAAGGTTTAGCTTCAAAACAATAAGAGGTAGAAGGTTTAGCTTCAAATCAATAGAATGTAGAAGATTTGGCTTCAAATCAATGCGATGTAGAAGGTTTAGCTTCAAATCCATACGAAACACATTATTTAGCTGCAAATCAGTGCGTAGTAGAAGGCTCGGGTTCAAATCAATGCGATTCAAATGGTTCATCTTCAAATACTTGTGAAAGACATGATTTAGCTTCAACTGCATGATAAACACATGATTTAGCTTCAAATCAATTCGAAGGAAAAGGCTTAGCTTCAAAACCATGCGAAACAAATGATTTAGCTTCAAATCAATGCGATGTAGAAGGTTTAGCTTCAAATCCATGCGATACACAAGATTTAGCTTCAAATCAATGCGATGTAGTAGGTTCAGCTTCAAATCCATGCGGCACATATGATTTAGCTTCAAATACTTGCGATATATGTGACATAGTTTCAAATGGAGGCGAAACGAACGAGTTAGCTTCAAATCCATGCGAGACACATGACTTAGCTTCAAATCAATGCGATGTAGAAGGTTTAGCTTCAAATCCATGCTAAACACGTGATTTAACTTCCAATTAATGCGAAGTAGAAGGCTTAGCTTCAAATCCATGCGAATCAAATGGTTTAGCTTCAAATACTTGTGATATACGTTATTTAGATTGAACTGCATGCGCAACGAACGAGTTAGCTTCAAATCCATGCGAAACACATGATTTAGCTGCAAATCAATGCGATGTAGTAGGTTCAGCTTCAAATCCATGCGGACATATGATTTAGCTTCAAATACTTGCGATATAAGTGACATAGTTTCAAATGGAGGCGAAACGAACGAGTTAGCTTCAAATCCATGCGAGACACATGACTTAGCTTCAAATCAATGCGATGTAAAACGTTTAGCTTCAAATCCATGCGAAACACATGATTCTGCTGCAAATCAATGCGATGTAGAAGCTTTAGCTTCAAATCCATGCGAAACACATTATTTAGCTGCAAATCAGTGCGAAGTAGAATGCTCGGGTTCAAATCAATGCGATTCAAATGGTTCATCTTCAAATACTTGTGAAATACATGATTTAGCTTCAAATCAATGCGATGTAGAATGTTTAGCTTCAAATCCATGCAAAACACGAGATTTAACTTCCAATTAATGCGAAGTAGAAGGCTTAGCTTCAAATCCATGCGAATCAAATGGTTTAGCTTCAAATACTTGTGATATACGTTATTTAGATTGAACTGCATGCGCAACGAACGAGTTAGCTTCAAATCCATGCGAAACACATGATTTAGCTGCAAATCAATGCCATGAAGAAGGTTTAGCTTCAAATCCATGCGAAACAAATGATATAGATTGAAACACTTGGGGTGTAAGTGATATAGCTTCAAATGAAGACTAATCAAAGGTGTTAGCTTCAAAATCCTCGCGATACACATGATTTAGCTTCAAATACTAGCGATATAAGTAATGTAGATTCAACTGCAGGCGAAACGAACGAGTTAGCTTCAAATCCATACGAAACACATGATTTAGCTGCAAATCATTCGAAGGACAAGGCTTAGATTCAAATCCATGCGAAACAAATGATTTAGCTTCAAATCAATGCGATGTAGAAGGTTCAGCTTCAAATCGATGCGAAACACATGATTCAGCTGCAAATCAATGCGATGTAGAAGGTTTAGCTTCAAATCATGCGAAACACATGATTTAGCTTCAAATACTTGCGATATAAGTGATCTAGCTTCAAATACAGGCGAATCGAACGAGTTAGCTTCAAATCCATGCGAGACACATGACTTAGCTTCAAATCAATGCGATGTAGAAGGTTTAGCTTCAAATCCATGCGAAACACATGATTCAGCTGCAAATCAATGCGATGTAGAAGGTTTAGCTTCAAATCCATGCGAAACACATGATTTAGCTCCAGATCATTAGCGATGTATAAGGTTTAGCTTCAGAACAATAAGAGGTAGAAGATTTAGCTTCAAATCAATAGAATGTAGAAGATTTAGTTTCAAATCAATGCGATGTAGATGGTTTAGCTTCAAATCCATACGAAAAAAACATTATTTAGCTGCAAATCAGTGCGAAGTAGAAGGCTCGGGTTCAAATCAATGCGATTCAAATGGTTCCTCTTCAAATACTTGTGAAAGACATGATTTAGCTTCAACTGCATGCGAAACACATGATTTAGCTTCAAATCAATTCGAAGGACAAGGCTTAGATTCAAATCCATGCGAAACAAGTGATTTAGCTTCAAATCAATGCGATGTAGAAGGTTTAGCTTCAAATCCATGCGAAACACATGATTTAGCTGCAAATCATTGCGATGTATAAGGTTTAGCTTCAAAACAATAAGAGGTAGAAGGTTTAGCTTCAAATCAATAGAATGTAGAAGGTTTAGCTTCAAATCAATGCGATGTTAAGGTTTAGCTTCAAATCCATGCAAAACACGTGATTTAACTTCCAATTAATGCGAAGTAGAAGGCTTAGCTTCAAATCCATGCGAATCAAATGGTTTAGTTTCAAATACTTGTGATATACGTTATTTAGATTGAACTGCATGCGCAACGAACGAGTTAGCTTGAAATCCATGCGAAACACATGATTTAGCTTCAAATCAATGTGATGTAGTAGGTTCAGCTTCAAATCCATGCGGCACATATGATTTAGCTTCAAATACTTGCGATATAAGTGACATAGTTTCAAATGGAGGCGAAACGAACGAGTTAGCTTCAAATCCATGCGGCACACATGACTTAGCTTCAAATCAATGCGATGTAGAAGGTTTAGCTTCAAATCCATGCGAAACACATGATTCAGCAGCAAATCAATGCGATGTAGAAGGTTCAGCATCAAATCCATGCGAAACACATGATTCAGCTGCAAATCAAAGCGATGTAGAAGGTTTAGCTTCAAATCCATGCGAAACACATTAGTTAGCTGCAAATCAGTGCGAAGTAGAAGGCTCGGGTTCGAATCAATGCGATTCAAATGGTTCATCTTCAAATACTTGTGAAAGACATGATTTAGCTTCAACTGCATGCGAAACACATGATCTAGCTTCAAATCAATGCGATGTAGAAGGTTTAGCTTCAAATCCATGCAAAACACGTGATTTAACTTCCAATTAATGCGAAGTAGAAGGCTTAGCTTCAAATCCATGCGAATCAAATGGTTTAGCTTCAAATACTGGTGATATACGTTATTTAGATTGAACTGCATGCGCAACGAACGAGTTAGCTTCAAATCCATGCGAAACACATGATTTAGCTGCAAATCAATGCGATGAAGAAGGTTTAGCTTCAAATCCATGCGAAACAAATGATATAGCTTCAAACACTTGGGGTGTAAGTGATATAGCTTCAAATGAAGACTAATCAAACGAGTTAGCTTCAAATCCATGCGAAACACATGATTTAGCTGCAAATCATTGCGATGTATAAGGTTTAGCTTCAAAACAATAAGAGGTAGAAGGTTTAGCTTCAAATCAATAGAATGTAGAAGATTTAGCTTCAAATCAATGCGATATAGAAGGTTTAGATTCAAAACAATAAGAGGTAGAAGGTTTAGCATCAAATCAATAGAATGTAGAAGATTTAGCTTCAAATCAATGCCATGTAGAAGGATTAGCTTCAAATCCATACGAAACACATTATTTAGCTGCAAATCAGTGCGTAGTAGAAGGCTCGGGTTCAAATCAATGCGATTCAAATGGTTCATCTTCAAATACTTGTGAAAGACATGATTTAGCTTCAACTGCATGCGAAACACATGATTTAGCTTCAAATCAATGCGATGAAGAAGGTTTAGCTTCAAATCCATGCAAAACACGTGATTTAACTTCCAATTAATGCGAAGTAGAAGGCTTAGCTTCAAATCCATGCGAATGAAATGGTTTAGTTTCAAATACTTGTGATATACGTTATTTAGATTAAACTGCATGCGCAACGAACGAGTTAGCTTCAAATCCATGCCAAACACATGATTTAGCTGCAAATCAATGCGATGAAGAAGGTTTAGCTTCAAATCCATGCGAAAAAAATGATATAGCTTCAAACACTTGGGGTGTAAGTGATATAGCTTCAAATGAAGTCTAATCAAACGAGTTAGCTTCAAATCCATGCGAAACACATGATTTAGCTGCAAATCATTGCGATGTATAAGGTTTAGCTTCAAAACAATAAGAGGTAGAAGGTTTAGCTTCAAATCAATAGAATGTAGAAGATTTAGCTTCAAATCAATGCGATGTAGAAGGTTTAGCTTCAAAACAATAAGAGGTAGAAGGTTTAGCTTCAAATCAATAGAATGTAGAAGATTTAGCTTCAAATCAATGCGATGTAGAAGGTTTAGCTTCAAATCCATACGAAACACATTATTTAGCTGCAAATCAGTGCGAAGTAGAAGGCTCGGGTTCAAATCAATGCGATTCAAATGGTTCCTCTTCAAATACTTGTGAAAGACATGATTTAGCTTCAACTGCATGCGAAACACATGATTTAGCTTCAAATCAATTCGAAGGACAAGGCTTAGATTCAAATCCATGCGAAACAAGTGATTTAGCTTCAAATCAATGCGATGTAGAAGGTTTAGCTTCAAATCCATGCGAAACACATGATTTAGCTGCAAATCATTGCGATGTATAAGGTTTAGCTTCAAAACAATAAGAGGTAGAAGGTTTAGCTTCAAATCAATAGAATGTAGAAGGTTTAGCTTCAAATCAATGCGATGTTAAGGTTTAGCTTCAAATCCATGCAAAACACGTGATTTAACTTCCAATTAATGCGAAGTAGATGGCTTAGCTTCAAATCCATGCGAATCAAATGGTTTAGTTTCAAATACTTGTGATATACGTTATTTAGATTGAACTGCATGCGCAACGAACGAGTTAGCTTCAAATCCATGCGAAACACATGATTTAGCTTCAAATCAATGTGATGTAGTAGGTTCAGCTTCAAATCCATGCGGCACATATGATTTAGCTTCAAATACTTGCGATATAAGTGACATAGTTTCAAATGGAGGCGAAACGAACGAGTTAGCTTCAAATCCATGCGGCACACATGACTTAGCTTCAAATCAATGCGATGTAGAAGGTTTAGCTTCAAATCCATGCGAAACACATGATTCAGCAGCAAATCAATGCGATGTAGAAGGTTCAGCTTCAAATCCATGCGAAACACATGATTCAGCTGCAAATCAAAGCGATGTAGAAGGTTTAGCTTCAAATCCATGCGAAACACATTAGTTAGCTGCAAATCAGTGCGAAGTAGAAGGCTCGGGTTCAAATCAATGCGATTCAAATGGTTCATCTTCAAATACTTGTGAAAGACATGATTTAGCTTCAACTGCATGCGAAACACATGATTTAGCTTCAAATCAATTCGAAGGAAAAGGCTTAGCTTCAAAACCATGCGAAACAAATGATTTAGCTTCAAATCAATGCGATGTAGAAGGTTTAGCTTCAAATCCATGCGATACACAAGATTTAGCTTCAAATCAATGCGATGTTGTAGGTTCAGCTTCAAATCCATGCGGCACATATGATTTAGCTTCAAATACTTGCGATATATGTGACATAGTTTCAAATGGAGGCGAACCGAACGAGTTAGCTTCAAATCCATGCGAGACACATGACTTAGCTTCAAATCAATGCGATGTAGAAGGTTTAGCTTCAAATCCATGCTAAACACGTGATTTAGCTTCAAATCAATTCGAAGGACAAGGCTTAGATTCAAATCCATGCGAAACAAATGATTTAGCTTCAAATCAATGCGATGTAGAAGGTTTAGCTTCAAATCCATGAGATACACAAGATTTAGCTTCAAATCAATGCGATGTAGAAGGTTCAGCTTCAAATCCAAGCGAAACACATTATTTAGCTGCAAATCAGTGCGAAGTAGAAGGCTCGCGTTCAAATCAATGCGATTCAAATGTTTCATCTTCAAATACTTGTGAAAGACATGATTTAGCTTCAACTGCATGCGAAACACATGATTTAGCTTCAAATCAATGCGATGAAGAAGGTTTAGCTTCAAATCCATGCAAAACACGTGATTTAACTTCCAATTAATGCGAAGTAGAAGGCTTAGCTTCAAATCCATGCGAATGAAATGGTTTAGTTTCAAATACTTGTGATATACGTTATTTAGATTAAACTGCATGCGCAACGAACGAGTTAGCTTCAAATCCATGCCAAACACATGATTTAGCTGCAAATCAATGCGATGAAGAAGGTTTAGCTTCAAATCCATGCGAAAAAAATGATATAGCTTCAAACACTTGGGGTGTAAGTGATATAGCTTCAAATGAAGTCTAATCAAACGAGTTAGCTTCAAATCCATGCGAAACACATGATTTAGCTGCAAATCATTGCGATGTATAAGGTTTAGCTTCAAAACAATAAGAGGTAGAAGGTTTAGCTTCAAATCAATAGAATGTAGTAGATTTAGCTTCAAATCAATGCGATGTAGAAGGTTTAGCTTCAAAACAATAAGAGGTAGAAGGTTTAGCTTCAAATCAATAGAATGTAGAAGATTTAGCTTCAAATCAATGCGATGTAGAAGGTTTAGCTTCAAATCCATACGAAACACATTATTTAGCTGCAAATCAGTGCGAAGTAGAAGGCTCGGGTTCAAATCAATGCGATTCAAATGGTTCCTCTTCAAATACTTGTGAAAGACATGATTTAGCTTCAACTGCATGCGAAACACATGATTTAGCTTCAAATCAATTCGAAGGACAAGGCTTAGATTCAAATCCATGCGAAACAAGTGATTTAGCTTCAAATCAATGCGATGTAGAAGGTTTAGCTTCAAATCCATGCGAAACACATGATTTAGCTGCAAATCATTGCGATGTATAAGGTTTAGCTTCAAAACAATAAGAGGTAGAAGGTTTAGCTTCAAATCAATAGAATGTAGAAGGTTTAGCTTCAAATCAATGCGATGTTAAGGTTTAGCTTCAAATCCATGCAAAACACGTGATTTAACTTCCAATTAATGCGAAGTAGATGGCTTAGCTTCAAATCCATGCGAATCAAATGGTTTAGTTTCAAATACTTGTGATATACGTTATTTAGATTGAACTGCATGCGCAACGAACGAGTTAGCTTCAAATCCATGCGAAACACATGATTTAGCTTCAAATCAATGTGATGTAGTAGGTTCAGCTTCAAATCCATGCGGCACATATGATTTAGCTTCAAATACTTGCGATATAAGTGACATAGTTTCAAATGGAGGCGAAACGAACGAGTTAGCTTCAAATCCATGCGGCACACATGACTTAGCTTCAAATCAATGCGATGTAGAAGGTTTAGCTTCAAATCCATGCGAAACACATAATTCAGCAGCAAATCAATGCGATGTAGAAGGTTCAGCTTCAAATCCATGCGAAACACATGATTCAGCTGCAAATCAAAGCGATGTAGAAGGTTTAGCTTCAAATCCATGCGAAACACATTAGTTAGCTGCAAATCAGTGCGAAGTAGAAGGCTCGGGTTCAAATCAATGCGATTCAAATGGTTCATCTTCAAATACTTGTGAAAGACATGATTTAGCTTCAACTGCATGCGAAACACATGATCTAGCTTCAAATCAATGCGATGTAGAAGGTTTAGCTTCAAATCCATGCAAAACACGTGATTTAACTTCCAATTAATGCGAAGTAGAAGGCTTAGCTTCAAATCCATGCGAATCAAATGGTTTAGCTTCAAATACTGGTGATATACGTTATTTAGATTGAACTGCTTGCGCAACGAACGAGTTAGCTTCAAATCCATGCGAAACACATGATTTAGCTGCAAATCAATGCGATGAAGAAGGTTTAGCTTCAAATCCATGCGAAACAAATGATATAGCTTCAAACACTTGGGGTGTAAGTGATATAGCTTCAAATGAAGACTAATCAAACGAGTTAGCTTCAAATCCATGCGAAACACATGATTTAGCTGCAAATCATTGCGATGTATAAGGTTTAGCTTCAAAACAATAAGAGGTAGAAGGTTTAGCTTCAAATCAATAGAATGTAGAAGGCTTAGCTTCAAATCCATGCGAATCAAATGGTTTAGCTTCAAATACTGGTGATATACGTTATTTAGATTGAACTGCTTGCGCAACGAACGAGTTAGCTTCAAATCCATGCGAAACACATGATTTAGCTGCAAATCAATGCGATGAAGAAGGTTTAGCTTCAAATCCATGCGAAACGAATGATATAGCTTCAAACACTTGGGGTGTAAGTGATATAGCTTCAAATGAAGACTAATCAAACGAGTTAGCTTCAAAATCCACGCGATACACATGATTTAGCTTCAAATACTAGCGATATAAGTAATGTAGATTCAACTGCAGGCGAAACGAACGAGTTAGCTTCAAATCCATGCGAAACACATGATTTGGCTGCAAATCATTGCGATGTAGAAGTTTTAGCTTGAAAACAATAAGAGGTAGAAGGTTTAGCTTCAAATCAATAGAATGTAGAAGATTTAGCTTCAAATCAATGCGATGTTAAGGTTTAGCTTCAAATCCATACGAAACACATGATTTAGCTTCAAATCAATTCGAAGGACAAGGCTTAGATTCAAATCCATGCGAAACAAATGATTTAGCTTCAAATCAATGCGATGTAGAAGGTTTAGCTTCAAATCCATGAGATACACAAGATTTAGCTTCAAATCAATGCGATGTAGTAGGTTCAGCTTCAAATCCAAGCGAAACACATTATTTAGCTGCAAATCAGTGCGAAGTAGAAGGCTCGCGTTCAAATCAATGCGATTCAAATGTTTCATCTTCAAATACTTGTGAAAGACATGATTTAGCTTCAACTGCATGCGAAACACATGATTTAGCTTCAAATCAATGCGATGAAGAAGGTTTAGCTTCAAATCCATGCAAAACACGTGATTTAACTTCCAATTAATGCGAAGTAGAAGGCTTAGCTTCAAATCCATGCGAATGAAATGGTTTAGTTTCAAATACTTGTGATATACGTTATTTAGATTAAACTGCATGCGCAACGAACGAGTTAGCTTCAAATCCATGCCAAACACATGATTTAGCTGCAGATCAATGCGATGAAGAAGGTTTAGCTTCAAATCCATGCGAAAAAAATGATATAGCTTCAAACACTTGGGGTGTAAGTGATATAGCTTCAAATGAAGTCTAATCAAACGAGTTAGCTTCAAATCCATGCGAAACACATGATTTAGCTGCAAATCATTGCGATGTATAAGGTTTAGCTTCAAAACAATAAGAGGTAGAAGGTTTAGCTTCAAATCAATAGAATGTAGAAGATTTAGCTTCAAATCAATGCGATGTAGAAGGTTTAGCTTCAAAACAATAAGAGGTAGAAGGTTTAGCTTCAAATCAATAGAATGTAGAAGATTTAGCTTCAAATCAATGCGATGTAGAAGGTTTAGCTTCAAATCCATACGAAACACATTATTTAGCTGCAAATCAGTGCGAAGTAGAAGGCTCGGGTTCAAATCAATGCGATTCAAATGGTTCATCTTCAAATACTTGTGAAAGACATGATTTAGCTTCAACTGCATGCGAAACACATGATTTAGCTTCAAATCAATTCGAAGGAAACGGCTTAGCTTCAAATCCATGCGAAACATATGATTTAGCTTCAAATCAATGCGATGTAGAAGGTTTAGCTTCAAATCCATGCGATACACAAGATTTAGCTTCAAATCAATGCGATGTAGTAGGTTCAGCTTCAAATCCATGCGGCACATATGATTTAGCTTCAAATACTTGCGATATATGTGACATAGTTTCAAATGGAGGCGAAACGAACGAGTTAGCTTCAAATCCATGCGAGACACATGACTTAGCTTGAAATCAATGCGATGTAGAAGGTTTAGCTTCAAATCCATGCTAAACACGTGATTTAACTTCCAATTAATGCGAAGTAGAAGGCTTAGCTTCAAATCCATGCGAATCAAATGGTTTAGCTTCAAATACTTGTGATATACGTTATTTAGATTGAACTGCATGCGCAACGAACGAGTTAGCTTCAAATCCATGCGAAACACATGATTTAGCTGCAAATCAATGCGATGAAGAAGGTTTAGCTTCAAATCCATGCGAAACAAATGATATAGCTTCAAATACTTGTGATATACGTTATTTAGATTGAACTGCATGCGCAACGAACGAGTTAGCTTCAAATCCATGCGAAAAACATGATTTAGCTGCATATCAATGCGATGAAGAAGGTTTAGCTTCAAATCGATGCGAAACAAATGATATAGCTTCAAACACTTGGGATGTAAGTGATATAGCTTCAAATGAAGACTAATCAAACGAGTTAGCTTCAAAATCCACGCGATACACGTGATTTAGCTTCAAATACTAGCGATATAAGTAATGTAGATTCAACTGCAGGCGAAACGAACGAGTTAGCTTCAAATCCATGCGAAACACATGATTTAGCTTCAAATCAATGCGATGTAGAAGGTTTAGCTTCAAATCCATGCGAAACACATGATTTAGCTGCAAATCATTGCGATGTATAAGGTTTAGCTTCAAAACAATAAGAGGTAGAAGGTTTAGCTTCAAATCAATAGAATGTAGAAGGTTTAGCTTCAAATCAATGCGATGTTAAGGTTTAGCTTCAAATCCATACGAAACACATGATTTAGCTTCAAATCAATTCGAAGGACAAGGCTTAGATTCAAATCCATGCGAAACAAATGATTTAGCTTCAAATCAATGCGATGTAGAAGGTTTAGCTTCAAATCCATGCGATACACAAGATTTAGCTCAAATCAATGCGATGTAGTAGGTTCTGCTTCAAATCCAAGCGAAACACATTATTTAGCTGCAAATCAGTGCGAAGTAGAAGGCTCGAGTTCAAATCAATGCGATTCAAATGGTTCATCTGCAAATACTTGTGAAAGACATGATTTAGCTTCAACTGCATGCGAAACACATGATTTAGCTTCAAATCAATGCGGTGTAGAAGGTTTAGCTTCAAATCCATGCAAAACACGTGATTTAACTTCCTATTAATGCGAAGTAGAAGGCTTAGCTTCAAATCCATGCGAATCAAATGGTTTAGCTTCAAATACTGGTGATATACGTTATTTAGATTGAACTGCATGCGCAACGAACGAGTTAGCTTCAAATCCATGCGAAACACACGATTTAGCTGCAAATCAATGCGATGAAGAAGGTTTAGCTTCAAATTCATGCGAAACAAATGATATAGCTTCAAACACTTGGGGTGTAAGTGATATAGCTTCAAATGAAGACTAATCAAACGAGTTAGCTTCAAATCCATGCGAAACACATGATTTAGCTGCAAATCATTGCGATGTATAAGGTTTAGCTTCAAAACAATAAGAGGTAGAAGGTTTAGCTTCAAATCAATAGAATGTAGAAGATTTAGCTTCAAATCAATGCGATGTAGAAGGTTTAGATTCAAAACAATAAGAGGTAGAAGGTTTAGCTTCAAATCAATAGAATGTAGAAGATTTAGGTTCAAATCAATGCGATGTAGAAGGTTTAGCTTCAAATCCATACGAAACACATTATTTAGCTGCAAATCAGTGCGTAGTTGAAGGCTCGGGTTCAAATCAATGCGATTCAAATGGTTCATCTTCAAATACTTGTGAAAGACATGATTTAGCTTCAACTGCATGCGAAACACATGATTTAGCTTCAAATCAATTCGAAGGAAAAGGCTTAGCTTCAAAACCATGCGAAACAAATGATTTAGCTTCAAATCAATGCGATGTAGAAGGTTTAGCTTCAAATCCATGCGATACACAAGATTTAGCTTCAAATCAATGCGATGTAGTAGGTTCAGCTTCAAATCCATGCTGCACATATGATTTAGCTTCAAATACTTGCGATATATGTGACATAGTTTCAAATGGAGGCGAAACGAACGAGTTAGCTTCAAATCCATGCGAGACACATGACTTAGCTTCAAATCAATGCGATGTAGAAGGTTTAGCTTCAAATCCATGCTAAACACGTGATTTAACTTCCAATTAATGCGAAGTAGAAGGCTTAGCTTCAAATCCATGCGAATCAATGGTTTAGCTTCAAATACTTGTGATATACGTTATTTAGATTGAACTGCATGCGCAACGAACGAGTTAGCTTCAAATCCATGCGAAACACATGATTTAGCTGCAAATCAATGCGATGAAGAAGGTTTAGCTTCAAATCGATGCGAAACGAATGATATAGCTTCAAACGCTTGGGGTGTAAGTGATATAGCTTCAAATTAATACTAATCAAACGAGTTAGCTTCAAAATCCACGCGATACACATGATTTAGCTTCAAATACTAGCGATATAAGTAATGAAGATTCAACTGCAGGCGAAACGAACGAGTTAGCTTCAAATCCATGCGAAACACATGATTTGGCTGCAAATCATTGCGATGTAGAAGTTTTAGCTTGAAAACAATAAGAGGTAGAAGGTTTAGCTTCAAATCAATAGAATGTAGAAGATTTAGTTTCAAATCAATGCGATGTTAAGGTTTAGCTTCAAATCCATACGAAACACATGATTTAGCTTCAAATCAATTCGAAGGACAAGGCTTAGATTCAAATCCATGCGAAACAAATGATTTAGCTTCAAATCAATGCGATGTAGAAGGTTTAGCTTCAAATCCATGAGATACACAAGATTTAGCTTCAAATCAATGCGATGTAGTAGGTTCAGCTTCAAATCCAAGCGAAACACATTATTTAGCTGCAAATCAGTGCTAAGTAGAAGGCTCGCGTTCAAATCAATGCGATTCAAATGGTTCATCTTCAAATACTTGTGAAAGACATGATTTAGCTTCAACTGCATGCGAAACACATGATTTAGCTTCAAATCAATGCGATGAAGAAGGTTTAGCTTCAAATCCATGCAAAACACGTGATTTAACTTCCAATTAATGCGAAGTAGAAGGCTTAGCTTCAAATCCATGCGAATGAAATGGTTTAGTTTCAAATACTTGTGATATACGTTATTTAGATTAAACTGCATGCGCAACGAACGAGTTAGCTTCAAATCCATGCCAAACACATGATTTAGCTGCAAATCAATGCGATGAAGAAGGTTTAGCTTCAAATCCATGCGAAAAAAATAATATAGCTTCAAACACTTGGGGTGTAAGTGATATAGCTTCAAATGAAGTCTAATCAAACGAGTTAGCTTCAAATCCATGCGAAACACATGATTTAGCTGCAAATCATTGCGATGTATAAGGTTTAGCTTCAAAACAATAAGAGGTAGAAGGTTTAGCTTCAAATCAATAGAATGTAGAAGATTTAGCTTCAAATCAATGCGATGTAGAAGGTTTAGCTTCAAAACAATAAGAGGTAGAAGGTTTAGCTTCAAATCAATAGAATGTAGAAGATTTAGCTTCAAATCAATGCGATGTAGAAGGTTTAGCTTCAAATCCATACGAAACACATTATTTAGCTGCAAATCAGTGCGAAGTAGAAGGCTCGGGTTCAAATCAATGCGATTCAAATGGTTCATCTTCAAATACTTGTGAAAGACATGATTTAGCTTCAACTGCATGCGAAACACATGATTTAGCTTCAAATCAATTCGAAGGAAACGGCTTAGCTTCAAATCCATGCGAAACATATGATTTAGCTTCAAATCAATGCGATGTAGAAGGTTTAGCTTCAAATCCATGCGATACACAAGATTTAGCTTCAAATCAATGCGATGTAGTAGGTTCAGCTTCAAATCCATGCGGCACATATGATTTAGCTTCAAATACTTGCGATATATGTGACATAGTTTCAAATGGAGGCGAAACGAACGAGTTAGCTTCAAATCCATGCGAGACACATGACTTAGCTTGAAATCAATGCGATGTAGAAGGTTTAGCTTCAAATCCATGCTAAACACGTGATTTAACTTCCAATTAATGCGAAGTAGAAGACTTAGCTTCAAATCCATGCGAATCAAATGGTTTAGCTTCAAATACTTGTGATATACGTTATTTAGATTGAACTGCATGCGCAACGAACGAGTTAGCTTCAAATCCATGCGAAACACATGATTTAGCTGCAAATCAATGCGATGAAGAAGGTTTAGCTTCAAATCCATGCGAAACAAATGATATAGCTTCAAATACTTGTGATATACGTTATTTAGATTGAACAGCATGCGCAACGAACGAGTTAGCTTCAAATCCATGCGAATCACATGATTTAGCTGCATATCAATGCGGTGAAGAAGGTTTAGCTTCAAATCCATGCGAAACAAATGATATAGCTTCAAACACTTGGGATGTAAGTGATATAGCTTCAAATGAAGACTAATCAAACGAGTTAGCTTCAAAATCCACGCGATACACGTGATTTAGCTTCAAATACTAGCGATGTAAGTAATGTAGATTCAACTGCAGGCGAAACGAACGAGTTAGCTTCAAATCCATGCGAAACACATGATTTAGCACCAAATCATTAGCGATGTATAAGGTTTAGCTTCAAAACAATAAGAGGTAGAAGATTTAGCTTCAAATCAATAGAATGTAGAAGATTTAGCTTCAAATCAATGCGATGTAGAAGGTTTAGCTTCAAATCCATGCAAAACACGTGATTTAACTTCCAATTAATGCGAAGTAGAAGGCTTAGCTTCAAATCCATGCGAATCAAATGGTTTAGTTTCAAATACTTGTGATATACGTTATTTAGATTGAACTGCATGCGCAACGAACGAGTTAGCTTCAAATCCATGCGAAACACATGATTTAGCTGCAAATCAAAGCGATGAAGAAGGTTTAGCTTCAAATCCATGCCAAACAAATGATATAGCTTCAAACACTTGGGGTATATGTGATATAGCTTCAAATGAAGACTAATCAAACGAGTTAGCTTCAAAATCCACGCGATACGCATGATTTAGCTTCAAATAGTAGCGATATAAGTAATGTAGATTCAACCGCAGGCGAAACGAACGAGTTAGCTTCAAATCCATGCGAAACACATGATTTAGCACCAAATCATTAGCGATGTATAAGGTTTAGCTTCAAAACAATAAGAGGTAGAAGATTTAGCTTCAAATCAATAGAATGTAGAAGATTTAGATTCAAATCAATGCGATGTAGAAGGTTTAGCTTCAAATCCATACGAAACACTTGATTTAGCTTCAAATCAATTCGAAGGACAAGGCTTAGATTCAAATCCATGCGAAACGAATGATTTAGCTTCAAATCAATGCGATGTAGAAGGTATAGCTTCAAATCCATGCGCTACACAAGATTTAGCTTCAAATCAATGCGATGTAGTAGGTTCAGCTTCAAACGCATGCGGCACATATGATTTAGCTTCAAATACTTGCGATATAAGTGACATAGTTTCAAATGGAGGCGAAACGAACGAGTTAGCTTCAAATCCATGGGAGACACATGATTTAGCTGCAAATCATTGCGATGTATAAGGTTTAGCTTCAAAACAATAAGAGGTAGAAGGTTTAGCTTCAAATCAATAGAATGTAGAAGATTTAGCTTCAAATCAATGCGATGTAGAAGGTTTAGATTCAAAACAATAAGAGGTAGAAGGTTTAGCTTCAAATCAATAGAATGTAGAAGATTTAGCTCCAAAACAATGTGATGTAGAAGGTTTAGCTTCAAATCCATGCGATGTAGAAGGTTTAGCTTCAAATCCGTGCGATACACAAATTTTAGCTTCAAATCAATGCGATGTAGTAGGTTCAGCTTCAAATCCATGCTGCACATATGATTTAGCTTCAAATACTTGCGATATAAGTGACATAGTTTCAAATGGAGGCGAAACGAACGAGTTAGCTTCAAATCCATGGGAGACACATGACTTAGCTTCAAATCAATGCGATGTAGAAGGTTTAGCTTCAAATCCACGCGAAACATATGATTTAGCTTCAAATCAATGCGATGTAGAAGGTGTACCTTCAAATCCATACGAAACACATTATTTAGCTGCAAATCAGTGCGAAGTAGAAGGCTCGGGTTCAAATCAATGCGATTCAAATGGTTCATCTTCAAATACTTGTGAAAGACATGATTTAGCTTCAACTGCATGCGAAACACATGATTTAGCTTCAAATCAATTCGAAGGAAAAGGCTTAGCTTCAAAACCATGCGAAACAAATGATTTAGCTTCAAATCAATGCGATGTAGAAGGTTTAGCTTCAAATCCATGCGGTACACAAGATTTAGCTTCAAATCAATGCGATGTAGTAGGTTCAGCTTCAAATCCATGCGGCACATATGATTTAGCTTCAAATACTTGCGATATATGTGACATAGTTTCAAATGGAGGCGAAACGAACGAGTTAGCTTCAAATCCATGCGAGACACATGATTTAGCTGCAAATCAATGCGATGAAGAAGGTTTAGCTTCAAATCCATGCGAAACAAATGATATAGCTTCAAATACTTGTGATATACGTTATTTAGATTGAACTGCATGCGCAACGAACGAGTTAGCTTCAAATCCATGCGAAACACATGATTTAGCTGCATATCAATGCGATGAAGAAGGTTTAGCTTCAAATCCATGCGAAACAAATGATATAGCTTCAAACACTTGGGATGTAAGTGATATAGCTTCAAATGAAGACTAATCAAACGAGTTAACTTCAAAATCCACGCGATACACGTGATTTAGCTTCAAATACTAGCGATATAAGTAATGTAGATTCAACTGCAGGCGAAACGAACGAGTTAGCTTCAAATCCATGCGAAACACATGATTTAGCTGCAAATCATTGCGATGTAGAAGGTTTAGCTTCAAATCAATGCGATGTAGAAGGTTTAGCTTCAAATCCATACGAAACACTTGATTTAACTTCAAATGAATTCGAAGGACAAGGCTTAGATTCAAATCCATGTGAAACAAATGATTTAGCTTCAAATCAATGCGATGTAGAAGGTTTAGCTTCAAATCCGTGCGATACACAAGATTTAGCTTCAAATCAATGCGATGTAGTAGGTTCAGCTACAAATCCATGCGGCACATATGATGTAGCTTCAAATACTTGCGATATAAGTGACATAGTTTCAAATGGAGGCGAAACGAACGAGTTAGCTTCAAATCCATTCGAGACACATGACTTAGCTTCAAATAAATGCGATGTAGAAGTTTTAGCTTCAAATCCACGCGAGACACATGACTTAGCTTCAAATCAATGTGATGTAGAAGGTTTAGTTTCAAATCCATGCGAAACACATTATTTAGCTGCAAATCAGTGCGAAGTAGATGGTTTGCTTCAAATTCATGCAACACACATGATTTAGCTGCAAATCAATGCGATGAAGAAGGTTTAGCTTCAAATCCATGCGAAACAAATGATATAGCTTCAAACACTTGGGGTGTAAGTGATATAGCTTCAAATGAAAACTAATCAAACGAGTTAGCTTCAAAATCCACGCGATACACATGATTTAGCTTCAAATACTAGCGATATATGTAATGTAGATTCAACTGCAGGCGAAACGAACGAGTTAGCTTGAAATCCATGCGAAACACATGATTTGGCTGCAAATCATTGCGATGTAGAAGGTTTAGCTTGAAAACAATAAGAGGTAGAAGGTTTAGCTTCAAATCAATAGAATGTAGAAGATTTAGCTTCAAATCAATGCGATGTAGAAGGTTTAGCTTCAAATCCGTGTGATACACAAGATTTAGCTTCAAATCAATGCGATGTAGTAGGTTCAGCTTCAAATCCATGCGTCACATATGATTTAGCTTCAAATACTTGCGATATAAGTGTCCTAGTTTCAAATGGAGGCGAAACGAACGAGTTAGCTTTAAATCCATGCAAGACACATGACTTAGCTTCAAATCAATGCGATGTAGTAGGTTCAGCTTCAAATCTATGCGGCACATATGATTTAGCTTCAAATACTTGCGATATAAGTGACATAGTTTCAAATGGAGGCGAAACGTACGAGTTAGCTTCAAATCCATGCGGCACACATGACTTAGCTTCAAATCATTGCGATGTATAAGGTTTAGCTCCAAATCCGTGCGATACATATGATTTAGCTTCAAACACTTGGGGTATAAGTGATATAGCTTCAAATGCAGACTAATCAAACGAGTTAGCTTCAAAATCCAAGCGATACACATGATTTAGCTTCAAATACTGGCGAGATAAGTAATGTAGATTCAACTGCACGAGAAACGAACGAGTTAGCATCAACTCCATGCGAAACACATGATTTAGCTGCAAATCATTGCGATGTAGAAGGTTTAGCTTCAAAACAATAAGAGGTAGAAGGTTTAGCTTCAAATCAATAGAATGTAGAAGATTTAGCTTCAAATCAATGCCATGTAGAAGGTTTAGCTTCAAATCCATACGAAACACTTGATTTAGCTTCAAATCAATTCGAAGGACAAGGCTTAGATTCAAATCCATGCGCAACAAATGATTTAGCTTCAAATCAAAGCGATGTAGAAGGTTTAGCTTCAAATCCATGCGATACACAAGATTTAGCTTCAAATCAATCCGATGTAGTAGGTTCAGCTTCAAATCCATGCGGCACATATGATTTAGCTTCAAATAATTGCGATATAAGTGACATAGTTTCAAATGGAGGCGAAACGAACGAGTTAGCTTCAAATCCATACGAGACACATGACTTAGCTTCAAATCAATGCGATGTAGAAGGTTTAGCTTCAAATCCACGCGAAACATATGATTTAGCTTCAAACACTTGGCGTATATATGATATAGCTTCAAATGCAGACTAATCAAACGAGTTAGCTTCAAAATCCAAGCGTTACACATGATTTAGCTTCAAATCAATGTGATGTAGAAGGCTTAGCTTTAAATCCATGCGATACACATGATTAAGCTTCAAATCAATGCGATGTAGATGGTTTGCTTCAAATTCAAGCGACCCACAAGATTTAGCTTCAAATTAATGCGATGTAGTAGGTTCAGCTTCAAATCCATGCGATATAAGTGATATAGCTTCAAAAGTAGGGGGAACAAACGAGGTAGCTTCAAATCCATGCGAAACAAATGGTTTAGCTACAAATACTTGTGATATACGTTATTTAGACTTAACTGCATGCGCAACGAACGAGTTAGCTTCAAATCCATGCGAAACACATGATTCAGCTGCACATCAATGCGATTCAGAAGGTTTAGCTTGAAATCCATGCCAAACACATGATTTAGCTTCAAATCCATGCGTTGTAGAAGGTTTAGATTCAAATCCATGCGAAACACATTATTTAGCTGCAAATCAGTGCGAAGTAGAAGGCTCAGGTTCAAATCCATGCGATTCAAATGGTTCATCTTCAAATACTTGTGAAAGACATGATTTAGCTTCAACTGCATGCGAAACAAACGAGTTAGCTTCAAATCAATGCTATGTAGAAAGTTTAGATTCAAATCCATGCGAAACAAATGGTTTAGCTACAAATACTTGTGATATACATTATTTAGCTACCACTGCATGCGAAACAAACGAGTTAGCTTCAAATCCATGCGAAACACACGATTTAGCTTCAAATCAATGCGATGTAGAAGGTTTGGCTTCAAATCCAAGCGAAACACATGATTTAGCTTCAAATACTTGCGATATAAGTGATCTAGCTTCAAATACAGCCGAAACGAACGAGTTAGCTTCAAATCCATGCGAAACACATGATTCAGCTGCAAATCAATGCGATGCAGAAGGTTTATCTTGAAATCCATGCCAAACACATGATTTAGCTTCAAATCCATGCGTTGTAGAAGGTTTAGATTCAAATCCATGCAAAACACGTGATTTAACTTCTAATTAATGCGAAGTAGAAGGCTTAGCTTCAAATCCATGCGATTCAAATGGATTAGCTTCAAATACTGGTGATATACATTATTTAGCTACAACTGCATGCGAAACAAACGAGTTACCATCAAATCCATACGAAACACATGATTAAGCTTCAAATCAATGCGATGTAGATGGTTTGCTTCAAATCCATGCGATACACAAGATTTAGCTTCAAATCAATGTGATGTAGTAGGTTCATCTTCAAATCCATGCGATATAAGTGATATAGCTTGAAAAGCAGGAGGAACAAACGAGGTAGCTTCAATTCCTTTGCGAAACAAATGATTTAGCTTCAAATAAATGCGACGTAGAAGGCGTAGCTTCAAATCCATGCGAAACACACGATTTAGCTTCAAATCAATGCGATGTAGAAGGTTTAGCTTCAAATCCATGCAAAACACGTGATTTAACTTCCAATTAATGCGAAGTAGAAGGCTTAGCTTCAAATCCATGCGAATCAAATGGTTTAGCTTCAAATACTTGTGATATACGTTATTTAGATTGAACTGCATGCGCAAAGAACGAGTTAGCTTCAAATCCATGCGAAACACATGATTTAGCTGCAAATCAATGCGAAGTAGAAGGCGTTGCTTGAAATCTATGCGAAACAAATGGTTTAGCTACATATACTTGTGATATACATTATTCAGCTACAACTGCATGCAGAACAAACGAGTTAGCTTCAAATCCATGCGAAACACACGTTTTAGCTTCAAATCAATGCGATGTAGAAGGTTTAGCTTCAAATCCATGCAAAACACGTGATTTAACTTCAAATCAATGCGATGTAGAAGGTTTAGATTCAAATCCAACCGAAACACATGATTTAGCTTCAAATTAATGCGATGTAGTAGCTTCAGCTTCAAATCCATGCGATATAAGTGATATAGCTTAAAAAGTAGGGGGAACAAACGAGGTAGCTTCAAATCCATGCGAAACAAATGGTTTAGCTACAAATACTTGTGATATACGTTATTTAGACTTAACTGCATGCGCAACGAACGAGTTAGCTTAAATCAATGCGAAACACATGATTTAGCTGCAAATCAATGCAATGAAGAAGGTTTAGCTTCTAATCCATGCAAAACAAATGATATAGCTTCAAACACTTGGGGTATAAGTGATATAGCTTCAAATGAACACTAATCAAACGAGTTAGCTTCAAAATCCACGCGATACACATGATTTAGCTTCAAATACTTGCGATGTAAGTGATATAGCTTCAAAAGCTGGAGGAACAAACGAGGTGGCTTCAATTCCATGCGAAACGAATGATTTAGCTTCAAATCAATGCGAAGTAGAAGGCGTTGCTTGAAATCTATGCGAAACAAATGGTTTAGCTACATATACTTGTGATATACATTATTCAGCTGCAACTGCATGCGAAACAAACGAGTTAGCTTCAAATCCATGCGAAACACATGATTCAGCTGCATATCAATGCGATTCAGAAGGTTTAGCTTGAAATCCATGCCAAACACATGATTTAGCTTCAAATCCATGCGTTGTAGAAGGTTTAGATTCAAATCCATGCAAAACACGTGATTTAACTTCTAATTAATGCGAAGTAGAAGGCTTAGCTTCAAATCCATGCGATTCAAATGGTTTAGCTTCAAATACTGGTGATATACGTTATTTAGATTTAACTGCATGCGCAACGAACGAGTTAGCTTCAAATCAATGCGAAACACATGATTTAGCTGCAAATCAATGCCATGAAGAAGGTTTAGCTTCAAATCCATGCGAAAAAATGATATAGCTTCAAACACTTGGGGTATAAGTGATATAGCTTCAAATGAAGACTAATCAAACGAGTTAGCTTCAAAATAAACGCGATACACATGATTTAGCTTCAAATATTAGCGATATAAGTGATGTAGATTCAACTGCAGGCGAAACGAACGAGTTAGCTTCAAATCCATGCGAAACATATGATTCAGCTGCAAATCAATGCGATGTAGTAGGTTCAGCTTCAAATCCATGCGGCGCATATGATTTAGCTTCAAATATTAGCGATATAAGTGATATAGTTTCAAATGGAGGCGAAACGAACGAGTTAGCTTCAAATCCATGCGAAACACATGATTTAGCTGCAAATCAATGCGATGTAGAAGGTTTAGCTTCAAATCCATGCGTTACACTAGATTTAGCTACAAATCAATGCGATGTAGAAGGTTCTGCTTCAATTCCATACGACACATATGATCTAGCTTCAAATACTTGAGATATAAGTGATATAGCTTCAAAAGCTGGAGGAACTAACGAGGTAGCTTCAATTCCATGCGAAACAAATGATTTAGCTTCAAATCAATGCGTAGTCGAAGGCTTAGCTTCAAATTCATGCGAAACAAATGGTTTAGCTACAAATACTTGTGATATACATTATTTAGCTACAACTGCATGCGAAACAAACGAGTTAGCATCAAATCCATACGAAACACATGATTAAGCTTCAAATCAATGGGATGTAGATGGTTTGCTTCAAATCCATGCGATACACAAGATTTAGCTTCAAATCAATGTGACGTAGTAGGTTCAGCTTCAAATCCATGCGATATAAGTGATATAGCTTCAAAAGCAGGAGGAACAAACGAGGTAGATTCAATTCCATGCGAAACAAATGATTTGGCTTCAAATAAATGCGACGTAGAAGGCGTAGCTTCAAATCCATGCGAAACACACGATTTAGCTTCAAATCAATGCGATGTAGAAGGTTTAGCTTCAAATCCATGCAAAACACGTGATTTAACTTCCAATTAATGCGAAGTAGAAGGCTTAGCTTCAAATCCATGCGAATCAAATGGTTTAGCTTCAAATACTTGTGATATACGTTATTTAGATTGAACTGCATGCGCAAAGAACGAGTTAGCTTCAAATCCATGCGAAACACATGATTTAGCTGCAAATCAATGCGAAGTAGAAGGCGTTGCTTGAAATCTATGCGAAACAAATGGTTTAGCTACATATACTTGTGATATACATTATTCAGCTACAACTGCATGCAGAACAAACGAGTTAGCTTCAAATCCATGCGAAACACACGTTTTAGCTTCAAATCAATGCGATGTAGAAGGTTTAGCTTCAAATCCATGCAAAACACGTGATTTAACTTCAAATCAATGCGATGTAGAAGGTTTAGATTCAAATCCAACCGAAACACATGATTTAGCTTCAAATTAATGCGATGTAGTAGGTTCAGCTTCAAATCCATGCGATATAAGTGATATAGCTTAAAAAGTAGGGGGAACAAACGAGGTAGCTTCAAATCCATGCGAAACAAATGGTTTAGCTACAAATACTTGTGATATACGTTATTTAGACTTAACTGCATGCGCAACGAACGAGTTAGCTTAAAATCAATGCGAAACAAATGATTTAGCTGCAAATCAATGCAATGAAGAAGGTTTAGCTTCTAATCCATGCGAAACAAATGATATAGCTTCAAACACTTGGGGTATAAGTGATATAGCTTCAAATGAACACTAATCAAACGAGTTAGCTTCAAAATCCACGCGATACACATGATTTAGCTTCAAATACTTGCGATATAAGTGATATAGCTTCAAAAGCTGGAGGAACAAACGAGGTGGCTTCAATTCCATGCGAAACGAATGATTTAGCTTCAAATCAATGCGAAGTAGAAGGCGTTGCTTGAAATCTATGCGAAACAAATGGTTTAGCTACATATACTTGTGATATACATTATTCAGCTGCAACTGCATGCGAAACAAACGAGTTAGCTTCAAATCCATGCGAAACACATGATTCAGCTGCATATCAATGCGATTCAGAAGGTTTAGCTTGAAATCCATGCCAAACACATGATTTAGCTTCAAATCCATGCGTTGTAGAAGGTTTAGATTCAAATCCATGCGAAACACATTATTTAGCTGCAAATCAGTGCGAAGTAGAAGGCTCAGGTCCAAATCCATGCGATTCAAATGGTTCATCTTCAAATACTTGTGAAAGACATGATTTAGCTTCAACTGCATGCGAAACAAACGAGTTAGCTTCAAATCAATGCTATGTAGAAAGATTAGCTTCAAATCCATGCGAAACAAATGGTTTAGCTACAAATACTTGTGATATACATTATTTAGCTACCACTGCATGCGAAACAAACGAGTTAGCTTCAAATCCATGCGAAACACACGATTTAGCTTCAAATCAATGCGATGTAGAAGGTTTGGCTTCAAATCCAAGCGAAACACATGATTTAGCTTCAAATACTTGCGATATAAGTGATCTAGCTTCAAATACAGCCGAAACGAACGAGTTAGCTTCAAATCCATGCGAAACACATGATTCAGCTGCAAATCAATGCGATGCAGAAGGTTTATCTTGAAATCCATGCCAAACACATGATTTAGCTTCAAATCCATGCGTTGTAGAAGGTTTAGATTCAAATCCATGCAAAACACGTGATTTAACTTCTAATTAATGCGAAGTAGAAGGCTTAGCTTCAAATCCATGCGATTCAAATGGTTTAGCTTCAAATACTGGTGATATACGTTATTTAGATTTAACTGCATGCGCAACGAACGAGTTAGCTTCAAATCAATGCGAAACACATGATTTAGCTGCAAATCAATGCCATGAAGAAGGTTTAGCTTCAAATCCATGCGAAAAAATGATATAGCTTCAAACACTTGGGGTATAAGTGATATAGCTTCAAATGAAGACTAATCAAACGAGTTAGCTTCAAAATAAACGCGATACACATGATTTAGCTTCAAATATTAGCGATATAAGTGATGTAGATTCAACTGCAGGCGAAACGAACGAGTTAGCTTCAAATCCATGCGAAACATATGATTCAGCTGCAAATCAATGCGATGTAGTAGGTTCAGCTTCAAATCCATGCGGCGCATATGATTTAGCTTCAAATATTAGCGATATAAGTGATATAGTTTCAAATGGAGGCGAAACGAACGAGTTAGCTTCAAACCCATGCGAAACACATGATTTAGCTGCAAATCAATGCGATGTAGAAGGTTTAGCTTCAAATCCATGCGATACACTAGATTTAGCTTCAAATCAATGCGATGTAGAAGGTTCTGCTTCAAATCCATACGACACATATGATCTAGCTTCAAATACTTGCGATATAAGTGATATAGCTTCAAAAGCTGGAGGAACAAACGAGGTAGCTTCAATTCCATGCGGAACAAATGATTTAGCTTCAAATCAATGCGTAGTAGAAGGCTTAGCTTCAAATCCATGAGAAACAAATGATTTAGCTCAGATACTTGCGATATAAATGAAATAGCTTCAAATGCAGGCGACACAAACCAGTTAGCATCAAATCCATGCAAAACACATGAGTAAGCTAAAAATGCATGCGAAAAACATGATTCAGGTTCAAATTCATGGGAAACACGTGGTTTAACTTCAAATACATGCAAAACAAATTGTTAAGCTTCAGATACTTATGATTTAGCAGCAACAGCATGCGAAACAACGAGTTAGCTTCAAATCCAAGCGAAACACATGATTTAGCTTCAAATACTTTGGGATATAAGTGATATAACTTGAACGGACTGCGAAGCAAACGGGTTAGATTCAAATCCGTGCCAAACACATGATTTAGCTTCAAATACTTGCGAAACACAAGGTTTAGCTTCAAATTCATGCGAAACAAATGGATTAGCATCAAATACTTACGATATAAATGATTTAGATTCAAAACAATGCGAAGTAGTACGCTTAGCTTCAAATCCATGCGAAAAAAATGGTTTAGCTTCAAATATTTTTGCTATACATAATTTAGCTTCAAATGCAGACGAAACAAACGAGTTAGCTTCAAAATCCATGCGATACATATGATTTATTTTCAACTCAATGCGAAGTAGAAGGCTTAGCTTCAAATCCATGAGAAACAAATAATTTAGGTTCAGATACTTGCGATGTAAGTAATGCAACTTCAAATGCCGGAGAAGCAAACGAGTTAGCTTCAAATCCATGCGAAACACACGATTTAGCTTCAAATCAATGCGATGTCGTAGGTTCAGCTTCAAATCCATGCGGGACATATGATTTAGCTTCAGATACTTGCGATATAAGTGATATAGTTTCAAATGGAGGCGAAGCGAACGAGTTAGCTTCAAATCCATGCAAAACACATGATTTAGCTGCAAATCAATGTGATGTAGAAGGTTTAGCTTCAAATCCACGCGATACACAAGATTTAGCTTCTAATCAATGCGATGTAGAAGGTTCAGCTTCAAATCCATGCGTCACATATGATTTAGCTTCAAATACTTGCGATATAAGTGATATAGCTTCAAAAGCTGGAGGAACAAACGAGGTGGCTTCAATTCCATGCGAAACAAATGATTCAGCTTCTAATCAATGCGAAGTAGAAGGCGTTGCTTGAAATCTATGCGAAACAAATGGTTTAGTTACAAATACTTGTGATATACATTATTCAGCAACAACTGCATGCGAAACAAACGAGTTAGCTTCAAATCCATGCGAAACACACGATTTAGCTTCAAATCAATGCGATGTAGAAGGTTTAGCTTCAAATCCAAACGAAACACATGATTTAGCTTCAAATACTTGCGATATAAGTGATCTAGCTTCAAATACAGGCGAAACGAACGAGTTAGCTTCAAATCCATGCGAAACACATGATTCAGCTGCAAATCAATGCGATGCAGAAGGTTTAGCTTGAAATCCATGCCAAACACATGATTTAGCTTCAAATCCATGCGATGTAGAAGGTTTAGCTTCAAATCCATGCGAAACACATTATTTAGCTGCAAATCAGTGCGAAATAGAAGGCTCAGGTTCAAATCCATGCGATTCAAATGGTTCTTCTTCAAATACTTGTGAAAGACATGATATAGCTTCAACTGCATGCGAAACACATGATTTAGCTTCAAATCAATGCGTTGTAGAAGGTTTAGATTCAAATCCATGCAAAACACGTGATTTAACTTCCAATTAATGCGAAGTAGAAGGCTTAGCATCAAATCCATGCGAATCAAATGGTTTAGCTTCAAATACTGGTGATATATGTTATTTAGATTTAACTGCATGCGCAACGAACGAGTTAGCTTCAAATCAATGCGAAACACATGATTTAGCTTCAAATCCATGGGATGTAGAAGGTTTAGCTTCAAATCCATGCGATACACATTCTTTAGCTGCAAATCAGTGCGAAGTAGAAGGCTCAGGTTCAAATCCATGCGATTCAAATGGTTCTTCTTCAAATACTTGTGAAAGACATGATTTAGCTTCCACTGCATGCGAAACACATGATGTAGCTTCAAATCAATGCGTTGTAGAAGGTTTAGATTCAAATCCATGCAAAACACGTGATTTAACTTCCAATTAATGCGAAGTAGAAGGCTTAGCTTCAAATCCATGCGAATCAAATGGTTTAGCTTCAAATACTGGTGATATACGTTATTTAGATTTAACTGCATGCGCAACGAACGAGTTAGCTTCAAATCAATGCGAAACACATGATTTAGCTGCAAATCAATCCGATGAAGAAGATTTGGCTTCAAATCCATGCGAAACAAATGAAATATCTTCAAACACTTGGGGTGTAAGTGATATAGCTTCAAATGAAGACTAATCAAACGAGTTAGCTTCAAAATCCACGCGATACACTTGATTTAGCTTCAAATACTAGCGATATAAGTAATGTAGATTCAACTGCAGGCGAAACGAACGAGTTAGCTTCAAATCCATGCGAAACACATGATTCAGCTGCAAATCAATGCGATGTAGAAGGTTTAGCTTCAAATCATGCGAAACACATTATTTAGCTGCAAATCAATGCGATGTAGAAGGTTTAGCTTCAAATCCATGCGATACACTAGATTTAGCTTCAAATCAATGCGATGTAGAAGGTTCTGCTTCAAATCCATACGACACATATGATCTAGCTTCAAATACTAGCGATATAAGTGATATAGCTTCAAAAGCTGGAGGAACAAACGAGGTAGCTTCAATTCCATGCGAAACAAATGATTTAGCTTCAAATCAATGCGTAGTAGAAGGCTTAGCTTCAAATTCATGCGAAACAAATGGTTTAGCTACAAATACTTGTGATATACATTATTTAGCTACAACTGCATGCGAAACAAACGAGTTAGCTTCAAATCCATGCGAAACACACGATTTATCTTCAAATCAATGCGATGTAGATGGTTTAGCTTCAAATCCACGCGAAACATACGATTTAGCTTCAATATCATGCGAAACACACGATTTCGATAGAAATTCGTGCGAAATAGCGATTTTAAACAAACGATTTAGCTTCAAATTTATGCGAGTTGAACAATTTAGCTTCAGATTCATGCGAAATACACGAATAGGCTTTAAATCAACGCGAAACATACGATTTAGCTTCAATATCATGCGAAACACACGATTTCGCTTCAAATTCGTGCCAAATATCGATTTTAAACAAACGATTTAGCTTCAAATTCATGCGAAATGAACAGTTAAGCTTCAGATTCATTCGAAATACACGAATCAGCTTTAAATCAACGCGAAACATACGATTTAGCTTCAATATCATGCGAAAAACACGATTTCGATTGAAATTCGTGCGAAATAGCGATTTTAAATAATTGATTTTGCTTCAAATTCTTGCGAAATGAACAGTTTAGCTTCAGATTCATGCGAAATAAACGAATCAGATTTAAATCAACGCGAAACATACGATTTAGCTTCAATACAATGCGATATACACGATTTCGCTTCAAATTCGTGCGAAATAGCGATTTTAAATAATCGATTTTGCTTCAAATTTATGCGAAATGAACAATTTAGCTTCAGATTCATGCGAAATACACGAATCAGCTTTAAATTCCCGCGAAACATACGATTTAGCTTCAATATCGTGCGAAACACACGATTTCTATTGAAATTCGTGCGAAACAGCGATTTTAAACAAACGATTTAGCTTCAAATGCAAGCGAAATGAACAATTTAGCATCAGATCCATGCGATATACACGAATTAGCTTTAAATCCACGCGAAACATACGATTTAGCTTCAATATCATGCGAAACACAAGATTTAGTTTTAAATTCATGGGAAACACGTTGTTTAGCATCAAATACAAGCGAAACAAATGGTTTAGCTTCAAATACTTGTGATATACATGATTGAGCTACAACTGCACTTAGATTCAAATCAACGCGAAGTAGAAGGCTTAGCGTCAAATCCATTCGAAACAGATGGTTTAGCTTCAAATACTTGCGATATAAATGATATAGCTTCAAATGCAGGCGAAACAAACGAGTTAGCTTCTAATCCCAGCGAAACATATAATTTAGCTTCAAATCAATGCGAAGTAGATGTTTTTTCTTCGAATCCATGCGAAACAAATGGTTAATCTTGAGATAATTGCGATATATGTGATATAGCATCAAATGCACACGAAACAATCGAGTTTGATTCAAATCAATGCGAATTACATGATTTAGCTTCAAAAAATGCAAAGTGGAAGGCTTAGCTTCAAATACATGAGGAACAGATGGTTTAGATTCAAATACTTGCGATATAAATGATATAGCTTCTAATCCATACGAAACTCACGATTTAGCTTCAAATCAATGCGAACTAGATGTCTTAGATTCAAATCCATGCGAAACAAATGATTTAGCTTCAGATGCTTGGGATATATGTAATATAGCTTCAAATGCAGACGAAACAAACGAGTTAGCATCAAAATCCATGCGATACATATGATTTAGCTTCAACTCAATGCGAAGTAGAAGACTTAGATTCAAATCCATGCGAAACAAATGATTTAAGTTCAGATACTTGCGATACAAGTGATATAGATTCGTATGCAGGCGAAACAAACGAGTTAGCATCAAATCCAAGTGAAACACATGATTTAAATTCAAATCAATGCGGAGTAGAAGTCTTAGCTTCAAATCAATGCGAAGCAACTGGTTTATCTTCAAATACTTGCGGTATAAATGAAATAGCTTCAAATGCAGGCGAAACAAACGAGTTAGCTACAAATCCATGAGAAACACATGACATAGCTTCAAATCCAAGCGAAACACATGATTTAGCTTCAAATCATTGCGAAGTAGAAGGCTTTTCTTCAAATCCATGATGAACGGAAGAGTTAGCTTCAAATGCTTGCGAATATAAATGATATAGCTTCTAATGCAGGCGAAACGAACGAGTAAGCTCCAAATCCTAGCGAAACAAATGATTTAGGTTCAGATTATTGCGATATAAGTGATATATCTTCAAATGCAGGCCAAACAAACGAATTAGCTTCAAATCCATGCTAAACACAGGATTTAGCTTCAAATCAATGCCAAGTAGAAGGCTTAGCTTCAAATCCATGAGAAACAAATGATTTACCTTCGAATACGTGAGATATAGTTGAAACAGCTTCAAACGCAGACGATACAATCGAGTTAGCTTCAAATCCATGCGAAACACATGATTTAGCTTCAAATCCAAGCGAAACACATAATTTAGCTTCAAATCAATGCGAAGTAGAAGGCTTCTATTCAAATCCATGAGGAACGAAAGTGTTAGCTTCAAATACTTGTGATATACATGATTTAGCTTCAACTGCATGTGAAACAAACGAGTTAGCTTCAAATCCAAGCGAATTACATGATTTAGCTTCAAAAAAAGCGAAGAGGAAGGCTTAGCTTCAAATACATGAGGAACAAATGTTTTAGTTTCAAATGCTTGCGATATAAATGATATAGCTTCAAATGCATGCAAAACAAACGAGTTAGCATCAAATCCATTCAAATCACATGATTTAGCTTCAAATCAATGTGAAGTAGAATAATTAGCTTCACATCCATTCGAAACAAACGATTTAGCTGCAAATACTTGCGATATAAATCATTTAGCTTCAACTGCATGCGAAGCAAAGGAGTTAGTTTCAAATTCATGCGAAGCACATGATTTAGCTTCAAATCAATGCGGAATAGAAGGTTTATCTTCAAATCCATGACAAACAAATGCCTTAGCTTCAAATACATATGATATACATGATTTATCTCCAAATGCACGCGAAGCAAAACAGTTAGCTTCAAATCAATGCGGAACACGTGATTTAGCTTCAAATAAATGCGTAGTAGAAACCTTAGCTTCAAATCAATGCGAAACAAACGGTTTACCTTCATATAGTTGTGATATACATGATTTAACTTGAACTGAATACGAAACAAACGAGTTATCTTGAAATCCATGCGGAATACATGATTTAGCTTCATATCAATGCGAACTAGAAGGCTTAGCATCAAATACATGAGAAACAAATGATTTATCTTCAGATAATTGCGATACAAGTGATATAGCTTCAAATGCTGGCGAAACAAACGAACTAGCTTCAAATGCAGGCGAATCAAACGAGTTAGCTTCAAAACAATGCGAAACACATGATTTATCTTCAAATACATGTGATATACATGATTTATCTTCAAATGCAGGCGAAGCAAAAGAGTTAGCTTCAAATCAATGCGAAACACATGATTTAGATTCAAATCAATGTGAAGTAGAAGCTTAGCTTCACATCCAAGCGAAACACATGATTTAGCTTCTAATCAATGCGAAGTAGAAGGCTTAGCTTCAATGCCATGTAAAACGAACGATTTAGCTTCAAATACTTGCGGTATAAATGAAACAGATTCAAATGCAGGCGAATCAAACGAGTTAGCTTGAAAACAATGCGAAACACATGATTTAGCTTCAAATACATGTGATATACATGATTTATCTTCAAATGCATTCGAAGCAAAAGAGTTAGCTACAAATCAATGCGAAACACATGATTTAGCTTCAAATCAACGCGAAGTAGAAGCCTTAGCTTCAAATCAATGCGAAAAATATGGTTTATATTCTAATACTTGTGATATACATGATTTAGCTTCAACTGCATGCGAAACCAACGAGTTGTCTTGAAATCCATGCGGAACACATGATTTAGCTTCAAATCAATGCGAAGTAGAAGGCTTAGCATCAAATACATGAGAAACAAATGATTTATCTTCAGATAATTGCGATACAAGTGATATAGCTTCAAATGCAGGCGAAACAATCGACTTAGCTTCAAATAAATGCCAAGTAGAAGGATTATCTTCAAATCCATGCGAAACAAATGATTTAGCTCCATATACTTGTGATATACATGATTTAGCTTCAACCGGATGCGAAACAAACGAGTTAGCTTCAAATCCAAGCGACATACATGATTCAGCTTCAAATTCATGCGAAGTAGAAGGCTTAGCTTCAAATCCATCTGAAAAGAATGGTTTAGTTTCAAATACGTGTTTTATACATGATGTAGCTTCAACTGCAAGCGAAACAAACGAGTTATCTTCAAATCCATGCGAAACACATGATTTAGCTTCCAATCAATGCAAAGTAGTAGGTCTAGATTCAAATCCATGAGAAACAAATGATTTAGCGGCAGATACTTGCGATATAAATGATATAGCTTCAAATGCAGGCGAAACAAACGTGTTAACTGCAAATCCATGTGAGATACATGATTTAGATTCAAATCAATGAGAAGTAGAAGGCTTAACTTCAAATCCATGCGAATCAAATGGTTTAGCTTCAAATACTGGTGATATACGTTATTTAGATTTTACTGCATGCGCAACGAACGAGTTAGCTTCAAATCAATGCGAAACACGTGATTTAGCTGCAAATCAATGCAATGAAGAAGGTTTAGCGTCAAATCCATGCGAAACAAATGATATAGCTTCAAACACTTGGGGTATAAGTGATATAGCTTCAAATGAATACTAATTAAACGAGTTAGCTTTAAAATCCACGCGATACATATGATTTAGCTACAAATTATAGCGATATAAGTGATGTAGATTCAACTGCAGGCGAAACGATCGAGTTAGCTTCAAATCCATGCGAAACACATGACTCAGCTGCAAATCATTGCGATGTAGAAGGTTCAGCTTCAAATCGAGGCGAAACACATGATTCAGCTGCAAATCAATGCGATGTAGAAGGTTTAGCTTCAAATCATGCGAAACACATGATGTAGCTTCAAATACTTGGGGTATAAGTGATATAGCTTCAAATACAGGCGAATCGAACGAGTTAGCTTCAAATCCATGCGAAACACATGATTCAGCTGCAAATCAATGCGATGTAGATGGTTTGCTTCAAATCCATGCGATACACAAGATTTAGCTTCAAATCAATGTGATGTAGTAGGTTCAGCTTCAAATCCATGCGATATAAGTGATATAGCTTCAAAAGCAGGAGGAACAAACGAGGTAGCTTCAATTCCATGCGAAACAAATGGTTTAGCTACAAATACTTGTGATATACATTACTTAGCTACAACTGCATGCGAAACTAACGTTTAGCTTCAAATCCATGCGAAACACATGATTTAGCTGCAAATCATTGCGATGTAGAAGGTTTAGCTTCAAAACAATAAGAGGTAGAAGGTTTAGCTTCAAATCAATAGAATGTAGAAGGTTTAGCTTCAAATCAGTGCGAAACACATTATTTAGCTGCAAATCAGTGCGAAGTAGAAGGCTCGGGTTCAAATCAATGCGATTCAAATGGTTCATCTTCAAATACTTGTGAAAGACATGATTTGATTCAACTGCATGCGAAACACATGATTTAGCTTCAAATCAATGCGAAGTAGAAGGTTTAGCTTCAAATCCATGCAAAACACGTGACTTAACTTCCAATTAATGCGAAGTAGAAGGCTTAGCTTCAAATCCATGCGAATCAAATGGTTTAGCTTCAAATACTGGTGATATACGTTATTTAGATTTTACTGCATGCGCAACAAACGAGTTAGCTTCAAATCAATGCGAAACACATGATTTAGCTGCAAATCAATGCGATGAAGAAGGTTACGTTCAAATCCATGCGAAACAAATGATGTAGCTTCAAACACTTGGGGTGTAAGTGATATAGCTTCAAATGAAGACTCATCAAAGGAGTTAGCTTCAAAATCCTCGCAATACACATGATTTAGCTTCAAATACTAGCGATATAAGTAATGTAGATTCAACTGCAGGCGAAACGAACGAGTTAGCTTCAAATCCATGCGAAACACATGATTTGCCTTCAAATCAATACGATGTAGGAGAATTATCTTCAAATCCATTCGAAACAATTGATTTAAATCAAATACTTACGATATAAGTGATAGAGCTTCAAATACTGTAGGAACAAACGAGGTAGCTTCAATTCCATGCGAGACACATGATTTAGCTTCAAATCAATGCGATGTAGAAGGTTTAGCTTCAAATCCATACGAAACACATGATTTAGCTTCAAATCAATTCGAAGGACAAGGCTTAGATTCAAATCCATGCGAAACAAGTGATTTAGCTTCAAATGAAAGCGAAGTAGATGGCTTAGCTTCAAATCCATGCGAAACACACGATTTGTCTTCAAATCAATGCGATGTAGAAGGTTTAGCTTCAAATCCATGCGATACAAAAGATTTAGCTTCAAATTAATGCGATGTAGTAGGTTCAGCTTCAAATCCATGCGGCATATATGATTAAGATTCAAATACTTGCGATATAAGTGATATAGCTTCAAAAGCTGTAGGAACAAGCGAGGTAGCTTCAATTCCATGCGAAACAAATGATTTAGCTTCAAATCAATGCGAAGTAGAAGGCTTAGCTTCAAGTTCATGGGAAACAAATGGTTTCGCTACAACTACTTGTGATATACATTATTTAGCTACAACTGCATGCGATACAAACGAGTTAGCATCAAATCCATGCGATACACATGATTAAGCTTCAAATCAATGCGATGTAGAAGGTTTAGCTTCAAAACAATAAGAGGTAGAAGGTTTAGCTTCAAATCAATAGAATGTAGAAGGTTTAGCTTCAAATCAATGCGATGTTAAGGTTTCGCTTCAAATCCATACGAAACACATGATTTAGCTTCAAATCAATTCGAAGGACAAGGCTTAGATTCAAATCCATGCGAAAGAAATGATTTAACTTCAAATCAATGCGAAGTAAAAGGCATAGCTTCAAATCCATGCGAAACAAATGGTTAGCTACAAATACTTGTGATATACATTATGTAGCTACAACTGCATGCGAAACAAACGAGTTAGCTTCAAATCCATGCGAAACACATGATTCAGCTGCAAATCAATGCGATGTAGAAGGTTTAGATTCAAATTCATGCGATACACAAGATTTAGCTTCAAATCAATGTGATGTAGTAGGTTCAGCTTCAAATCCATGCGATATAAGTGATATAGCTTCAAAAGCAGGAGGAACAAACGAGGTAGATTCAATTCCATGCGAAACAAATGATTTAGCTTCAAATAAATGCGACGTAGAAGGCGTAGCTTCAAATCCATGCGAAACAAATGGTTTAGCAACAAATACTTGTGATATACATTACTTAGCTACAACTGCATGCGAAACTAACGAGTTAGCTTCAAATCCATGCGAAACACACGATTTAGCTGCAAATCAATGTGATGTAGAAGGTTTAGCTTTAAATCCATGCGATACACAAGATTTAGCTTCATATCAATGCGATGTAGAAGGTTCAGCTTCAAATCCATGCGTCACATATGATTTAGCTTCAAATACTTGCGATATAAGTGATATAGCTTCAAAAGCTGGAGTAACAAACGAGGTGGCTTCAATCCCATGCGAAACGAATGATTTAGCTTCAAATCAATGCGAAGTAGAAGGCGTTGCTTGAAATCTATGCGAAACAAATGCTTTAGCTTCAAATCAATGCGATGTAGAAGGTTTAGCTTCAAATCCGTGCGATACACAAGATTTAGCTTCAAATCAATGCGATGTAGTAGGTTCAGCTTCAAATCCATGCGGCACATATGATTTAGCTTCAAATACTAGCGATATAAGTGATATAGTTTCAAATGGAGGCGAAACGAACGAGTTAGCTTCAAATCCATGCAAAACACATGATTTAGCTGCAAATCAATGCGATGTAGAAGGTTTAGCTTCAAATCCATGCGATACAGTAGATTTAGCTTCAAATCAATGCGATGTAGAAGGTTCTTCTTCAAATCCATACGACACATATGATCTAGCTTCAAATACTTGCGATATAAGTGATATAGCTTCAAAAGCTGGAGGAACAAACGAGGTAGCTTCAATTCCATGCGAAACAAATGATTTACCTTCAAATCAATGCGTAGTAGACGGCTTAGCTTCAAATTCATGCGAAACAAATGGTTTAGCTACAAATACTTGTGATATACATTATTTAGCTACAACTGCATGCGAAACAAACGAGTTAGCATCAAATCCATACGAAACACATGATTAAGCTTCAAATCAATGCGATGTAGATGGTTTGCTTCAAATCCATGCGATACACAAGATTTAGCTTCAAATCAATGTGATGTAGTAGGTTCAGCTTCAAATCCATGCGATATAAGTGATATAGCTTCAAAAGCAGGAGGAACAAACGAGGTAGATTCAATTCCATGCGAAACAAATGATTTAGCTTCAAATAAATGCGACGTAGAAGGCGTAGCTTCAAATCCATGCGAAACAAATGGTTTAGCTACAAATACTTGTGATATACATTACTTAGCTACAACTGCATGCGAAACTAACGAGTTAGCTTCAAATCCATGCGAAACACACGATTTATCTTCAAATCAATGCGATGTAGAAGGTTTAGCTTCAAATCCATGCGCTACACAAGATTTAGCTTCAAATCAATGCGATGTAGTAGGTTCAGCTTCAAATCCATGCGGGACATATGATTTAGCTTCAGATACTTGCGATATAAGTGATATAGTTTCAAATTGAGGCGAAACGAACGAGTTTGCTTCAAATCCATGCAAAACACATGATTTAGCTGCAAATCAATGTGATGTAGAAGGTTTAGCTTTAAATCCATGCGATACACAAGATTTAGCTTCATATCAATGCGATGTAGAAGGTTCAGCTTCAAATCCATGCGTCACATATGATTTAGCTTCAAATACTTGCGATATAAGTGATATAGCTTCAAAAGCTGGAGTAACAAACGAGGTGGCTTCAATCCCATGCGAAACGAATGATTTAGCTTCAAATCAATGCGAAGTAGAAGGCGTTGCTTGAAATCTATGCGAAACAAATGGTTTAGCTACAAATACTTGTGATATACATTATTCAACTACAACTGCATGCGAAACAAACGAGTTAGCTTCAAATCCGTGCGAAACACACGATTTAGCTGCAAATCAATGCGATGTAGAAGGTTTAGCTTCAAATCCAAACGAAACACATGATTTAGCTTCAAATACTTGCGATATAAGTGATCTAGCTTCAAATACAGGCGAAACGAACGAGTTAGTTTCAAATCCATGCGAAACACAAGATTCAGCTGCAAATCTATGCGATGCAGCAGGTTTAGCTTGATATCCATGCCAAACACATGATTTATATTCAAATCCATGGGATGTAGAAGGTTTAGCTTCAAATCCATGCGAAACACATTATTTAGCTGCAAATCAGTGCGAAGTAGAAGGCTCAGGTTCAAAATCCATGCGATTCAAATGATTCAGCTGCAAATCAATGCGATGAAGAAGGTTTAGCTTCAAATCCATGCGAAACAAATGATATAGCTTCAAACACTTGGGGTGTAAGTGATATAGCTTCAAATGAAGACTAATCAAACGAGTTAGCTTCAAAATCCACGCGAAACACATGATTTAGCTGCAAATCATTGCCATGTAGAAGGTTTAGCTTCAAATCCACGCGATACACGAGATTTAGCTTCAAATCAATGCGATGTAGAAGGTTCAGCTTCAAATCCATGCGTCACATATGATTTAGCTTCAAATACTTGCGATATAAGTGATATAGCTTCAAAAGCTGGAGGAACAAACGAGGTGGCTTCAATTCCATGCGAAACAAATGATTCAGCTTCAAATCAATGCGAAGTAGAAGGCGTTGCTTGAAATCTATGCGAAACAAATGGTTTAGCTACAAATACTTGTGATATACATTATTCAGCTACAACTGCATGCGAAACAAACGAGTTAGCTTCAAATCCATGCGAAACACACGATTTAGCTTCAAATCAATGCGATGTAGAAGGTTTAGCTTCAAATCCAAACGAAACACATGATTTAGCTTTAAATACTTGCGATATAAGTGATCTAGCTTCAAATACAGGCGAAACGAACGAGTTAGCTTCAAATCCATGCGAAACAAATGATTCAGCTGCAAATCAATGCGATGAAGAAGGTTTAGCTTCAAATCCATGCGAAACAAATGATATAGCTTCAACACTTGGGGTGTAAGTGATATAGCTTCAAATGAAGACTAATCAAACGAGTTAGCTTCAAAATCCACGCGAAACACATGATTTAGCTGCAAATCATTGCCATGTAGAAGGTTTAGCTTCAAAACAATAAGAGGTAAAAGGTTTAGCTTCAAATCAATAGAATGTAGAAGGTTTAGCTTCAAATCAATGAGATGTTAAGGTTTAGCTTCAAATCCACACGAAACACATGATTTAGCTTCAAATCAATTCGAAGGACAAGGCTTAGATTCAAATCCATGCGAAACAAATGGTTTAGCTACAAATACTTGTGATATACATTACTTAGCTACAACTGCATGCGAAACTAACGAGTTATCTTCAAATCCATGCGAAACACACGTCTTATCTTCAAATCAATGCGATGTAGAAGATTTAGCTTCAAATCCATGCGATACACAAGATTTAGCTTCAAATCAATGCGATGTAGTAGGTTCAGCTTCAAATCCATGCGGGACATATGATTTAGCTTCAGATACTTGCGATATAAGTGATATAGTTTCAAATGGAGGCGAAGCGAACGAGTTAGTTTCAAAACCATGCAAAACACATGATTTAGCTGCAAATCAATGTGATGTAGAAGGTTTAGCTTCAAATCCACGCGATACACAAGATTTAGCTTCAAATCAATGCGATGTAGAAGGTTCAGCTTCAAATCCATGCGTCACATATGATTTAGCTTCAAATACTTGCGATATAAGTGATATAGCTTCAAAAGCTGGAGGAACAAACGAGGTGGCTTCAATTCCATGCGAAACAAATGATTCAGCTTCAAATCAATGCGAAGTAGAAGGCGTTGCTTGAAATCTATGCGAAACAAATGGTTTAGCTACAAATACTTGTGATATACATTATTCAGCTACAACTGCATGCGAAACAAATGAGTTAGCTTCAAATCCATGCGAAACACACGATTTAGCTTCAAATCAATGCGATGTAGAAGGTTTAGCTTCAAATCCAAACGAAACACATGATTTAGCTTCAAATACTTGCGATATAAGTGATCTAGCTTCAAATACAGGCGAAACGAACGAGTTAGCTTCAAATCCATGCGAAACACATGATTCAGCTGCCAATCAATGCGATGCAGAAGGTTTAGCTTGAAATCCATGCCAAACACATGATTTAGCTTCAAAGCCATGGGATGTAGAAGGTTTAGCTTCAAATCCATGCGAAATACATTATTTAGCTGCAAATCAGTGCGAAGTAGAAGACTCAGGTTCAAATCCATGCGATTCAAATGGTTCATTTTCAAATACTTGTGAAAGACATGATTTAGCTTCAAATCAATGCGATGTAGAAGGTTTAGCTTCAAATCCATGCAAAACACGTGATTTAACTTCCAATTAATGCGAAGTAGAAGGCTTAGCTTCAAATCCATGCGAATCAAATGGTTTAGCTTCAAATACTTGTGATATACGTTATTTAGATTGAACTGCATGCGCAAAGTTCGAGTTACCTTCAAATCCATGCGAAACACATGATTTAGCTGCAAATCAATGCGATGAAGAAGGTTTAGATTCAAATCCATGCGAAACAAATGATATAGCTTCAAACACTTGGGGTGTAAGTGATATAGCTTCAAATGCAGACTAATCAAACGAGTTAGCTTCAAAATCCACGCGATACACATGATTTAGCTTCAAATACTTGCGATATAAGTGATGTAGATTCAACTGCAGGCGAAACGAACGAGATAGCTTCAAATCCATTCGAAACTCATGATTTAGCAGTAAATCAATGTGATATAGAAGGTTTAGTTTCAAATCCATGCGATACACAAGATTTAGCTTCAAATCAATGCGATGTAGTAGGCTCAGCTTCAAATCAATGCGATGTAGAACGTTTAGCTTCAAATCCGTGCGATACACAAGATTTAGCTTCAAATCAATGCGATGTAGTAGGTTCAGCTTCAAATCCATGCGGCACATATGATTTAGCTTCAAATACTAGCGATATAAGTGATATAGTTTCAAATGGAGGCGAAACGAACGAGTTAGCTTCAAATCCATGCAAAACACATGATTTAGCTGCAAATCAATGCGATGTAGGAGGTTTAGCTTCAAATCCATGCGACACAGTAGATTTAGCTTCAAATCAATGCGATGTAGAAGGTTCTTCTTCAAATCCATACGACACATATGATCTAGCTTCAAATACTTGCGATATAAGTGATATAGCTTCAAAAGCTGGAGTAACAAACGAGGTGGCTTCAATCCCATGCGAAACGAATGATTTAGCTTCAAATCAATGCGAAGTAGAAGGCGTTGCTTGAAATCTATGCGAAACAAATGGTTTAGCTGCAAATCAATGCGATGTAGAAGGTTTAGCTTTAAATCCATGCGATACAGTAGATTTAGCTTCAAATCAATGCGATGTGGAAGGTTCTTCTTCAAATCCATGCGTCACATATGATTTAGCTTCAAATACTTGCGATATAAGTGATATAGCTTCAAAAGCTGGAGTAACAAACGAGGTGGCTTCAATCCCATGCGAAACGAATGATTTAGCTTCAAATCAATGCGAAGTAGAAGGCGTTGCTTGAAATCTATGCGAAACAAATGGTTTAGCTTCAAATCAATGCGATGTAGAAGGTTTAGCTTCAAATCCACGCGAAACACAAGATTTAGCTTCAAATCAATGCGATGTAGAAGGTTTAGCTTCAAATCCACGCGATACACAATATTTAGCTTCAAATCAATGCGATGTAGAAGGTTCAGCTTCAAATCCATGCGTCACATATGATTTAGCTTCAAATACTTGCGATATAAGTGATATAGCTTCAAAAGCTGGAGGAACAAACGAGGTGGCTTCAATTCCATGCGAAACAAATGATTCAGCTTCAAATCAATGCGAAGTAGAAGGCGTTGCTTGAAATCTATGCGAAACAAATGGTTTAGCTACAAATACTTGTGATATACATTATTCAGCTACAACTGCATGCGAAACAAACGAGTTAGCTTCAAATCCATGCGAAACACACGATTTAGCTTCAAATCAATGCGATGTAGAAGGTTTAGCTTCAAATCCAAACGAAACACATGATTTAGCTTTAAATACTTGCGATATAAGTGATCTAGCTTCAAATACAGGCGAAACGAACGAGTTAGCTTCAAATCCATGCGAAACAAATGATTCAGCTGCAAATCAATGCGATGAAGAAGGTTTAGCTTCAAATCCATGCGAAACAAATGATATAGCTTCAAACACTTGGGGTGTAAGTGATATAGCTTCAAATGAAGACTAATCAAACGAGTTAGCTTCAAAATCCACGCGAAACACATGATTTAGCTGCAAATCATTGCCATGTAGAAGGTTTAGCTTCAAATCCACGCGATACACAAGATTTAGCTTCAAATCAATGCGATGTAGAAGGTTCAGCTTCAAATCCATGCGTCACATATGATTTAGCTTCAAATACTTGCGATATAAGTGATATAGCTTCAAAAGCTGGAGGAACAAACGAGGTGGCTTCAATTCCATGCGAAACAAATGATTCAGCTTCAAATCAATGCGAAGTAGAAGGCGTTGCTTGAAATCTATGCGAAACAAATGGTTTAGCTACAAATACTTGTGATATACATTATTCAGCTACAACTGCATGCGAAACAAACGAGTTAGCTTCAAATCCATGCGAAACACACGATTTAGCTTCAAATCAATGCGATGTAGAAGGTTTAGCTTCAAATCCAAACGAAACACATGATTTAGCTTTAAATACTTGCGATATAAGTGATCTAGCTTCAAATACAGGCGAAACGAACGAGTTAGCTTCAAATCCATGCGAAACAAATGATTCAGCTGCAAATCAATGCGATGAAGAAGGTTTAGCTTCAAATCCATGCGAAACAAATGATATAGCTTCAACACTTGGGGTGTAAGTGATATAGCTTCAAATGAAGACTAATCAAACGAGTTAGCTTCAAAATCCACGCGAAACACATGATTTAGCTGCAAATCATTGCCATGTAGAAGGTTTAGCTTCAAAACAATAAGAGGTAAAAGGTTTAGCTTCAAATCAATAGAATGTAGAAGGTTTAGCTTCAAATCAATGCGATGTTAAGGTTTAGCTTCAAATCCACACGAAACACATGATTTAGCTTCAAATCAATTCGAAGGACAAGGCTTAGATTCAAATCCATGCGAAACAAATGGTTTAGCTACAAATACTTGTGATATACATTACTTAGCTACAACTGCATGCGAAACTAACGAGTTATCTTCAAATCCATGCGAAACACACGATTTATCTTCAAATCAATGCGATGTAGAAGATTTAGCTTCAAATCCATGCGATACACAAGATTTAGCTTCAAATCAATGCGATGTAGTAGGTTCAGCTTCAAATCCATGCGGGACATATGATTTAGCTTCAGATACTTGCGATATAAGTGATATAGTTTCAAATGGAGGCGAAGCGAACGAGTTAGCTTCAAAACCATGCAAAACACATGATTTAGCTGCAAATCAATGTGATGTAGAAAGTTTAGCTTCAAATCCACGCGATACACAAGATTTAGCTTCAAATCAATGCGATGTAGAAGGTTCAGCTTCAAATCCATGCGTCACATATGATTTAGCTTCAAATACTTGCGATATAAGTGATATAGCTTCAAAAGCTGGAGGAACAAACGAGGTGGCTTCAATTCCATGCGAAACAAATGATTCAGCTTCAAATCAATGCGAAGTAGAAGGCGTTGCTTGAAATCTATGCGAAACAAATGGTTTAGCTACAAATACTTGTGATATACATTATTTAGCTACAACTGCATGCGAAACAAACGAGTTAGCATCAAATCCATACGAAACACATGATTAAGCTTCAAATCAATGCGATGTAGATGGTTTGCTTCAAATCCATGCGATACACAAGATTTAGCTTCAAATCAATGTGATGTAGTAGGTTCAGCTTCAAATCCATGCGATATAAGTGATATAGCTTTAAAAGCAGGAGGAACAAACGAGGTAGATTCAATTCCATGCGAAACAAATGATTTAGCTTCAAATAAATGCGACGTAGAAGGCGTAGCTTCAAATCCATGCGAAACAAATGGTTTAGCTACAAATACTTGTGATATACATTACTTAGCTACAACTGCATGCGAAACTAACGAGTTAGCTTCAAATCCATGCGAAACACACGATTTATCTTCAAATCAATGCGATGTAGAAGGTTTAGCTTCAAATCCATGCGCTACACAAGATTTAGCTTCAAATCAATGCGATGTAGTAGGTTCAGCTTCAAATCCATGCGGGACATATGATTTAGCTTCAGATACTTGCGATATAAGTGATATAGTTTCAAATTGAGGCGAAACGAACGAGTTTGCTTCAAATCCATGCAAAACACATGATTTAGCTGCAAATCAATGTGATGTAGAAGGTTTAGCTTTAAATCCATGCGATACACAAGATTTAGCTTCATATCAATGCGATGTAGAAGGTTCAGCTTCAAATCCATGCGTCACATATGATTTAGCTTCAAATACTTGCGATATAAGTGATATAGCTTCAAAAGCTGGAGTAACAAACGAGGTGGCTTCAATCCCATGCGAAACGAATGATTTAGCTTCAAATCAATGCGAAGTAGAAGGCGTTGCTTGAAATCTATGCGAAACAAATGGTTTAGCTTCAAATCAATGCGATGTAGAAGGTTTAGCTTCAAATCCACGCGAAACACAAGATTTAGCTTCAAATCAATGCGATGTAGAAGGTTTAGCTTCAAATCCACGCGATACACAATATTTAGCTTCAAATCAATGCGATGTAGAAGGTTCAGCTTCAAATCCATGCGAAACAAATGATTCAGCTTCAAATCAATGCGAAGTAGAAGGCGTTGCTTGAAATCTATGCGAAACAAATGGTTTAGCTACAAATACTTGTGATATACATTATTCAGCTACAACTGCATGCGAAACAAACGAGTTAGCTTCAAATCCATGCGAAACACACGATTTAGCTTCAAATCAATGCGATGTAGAAGGTTTAGCTTCAAATCCAAACGAAACACATGATTTAGCTTTAAATACTTGCGATATAAGTGATCTAGCTTCAAATACAGGCGAAACGAACGAGTTAGCTTCAAATCCATGCGAAACAAATGATTCAGCTGCAAATCAATGCGATGAAGAAGGTTTAGCTTCAAATCCATGCGAAACAAATGATATAGCTTCAACACTTGGGGTGTAAGTGATATAGCTTCAAATGAAGACTAATCAAACGAGTTAGCTTCAAAATCCACGCGAAACACATGATTTAGCTGCAAATCATTGCCATGTAGAAGGTTTAGCTTCAAAACAATAAGAGGTAAAAGGTTTAGCTTCAAATCAATAGAATGTAGAAGGTTTAGCTTCAAATCAATGCGATGTTAAGGTTTAGCTTCAAATCCACACGAAACACATGATTTAGCTTCAAATCAATTCGAAGGACAAGGCTTAGATTCAAATCCATGCGAAACAAATGGTTTAGCTACAAATACTTGTGATATACATTACTTAGCTACAACTGCATGCGAAACTAACGAGTTATCTTCAAATCCATGCGAAACACACGATTTATCTTCAAATCAATGCGATGTAGAAGATTTAGCTTCAAATCCATGCGATACACAAGATTTAGCTTCAAATCAATGCGATGTAGTAGGTTCAGCTTCAAATCCATGCGGGACATATGATTTAGCTTCAGATACTTGCGATATAAGTGATATAGTTTCAAATGGAGGCGAAGCGAACGAGTTAGCTTCAAAACCATGCAAAACACATGATTTAGCTGCAAATCAATGTGATGTAGAAAGTTTAGCTTCAAATCCACGCGATACACAAGATTTAGCTTCAAATCAATGCGATGTAGAAGGTTCAGCTTCAAATCCATGCGTCACATATGATTTAGCTTCAAATACTTGCGATATAAGTGATATAGCTTCAAAAGCTGGAGGAACAAACGAGGTGGCTTCAATTCCATGCGAAACAAATGATTCAGCTTCAAATCAATGCGAAGTAGAAGGCGTTGCTTGAAATCTATGCGAAACAAATGGTTTAGCTACAAATACTTGTGATATACATTATTCAGCTACAACTGCATGCGAAACAAATGAGTTAGCTTCAAATCCATGCGAAACACACGATTTAGCTTCAAATCAATGCGATGTAGAAGGTTTAGCTTCAAATCCAAACGAAACACATGATTTAGCTTCAAATACTTGCGATATAAGTGATCTAGCTTCAAATACAGGCGAAACGAACGAGTTAGCTTCAAATCCATGCGAAACACATGATTCAGCTGCCTATCAATGCGATGCAGAAGGTTTAGCTTGAAATCCATGCCAAACACATGATTTAGCTCCAAAGCCATGGGATGTAGAAGGTTTAGCTTCAAATCCATGCGAAACACATTATTTAGCTGCAAATCAGTGCGAAGTAGAAGACTCAGGTTCAAATCCATGCGATTCAAATGGTTCATTTTCAAATACTTGTGAAAGACATGATTTAGCTCCAAATCAATGCGATGTAGAAGGTTTAGCTTCAAATCCATGCAAAACACGCGATTTAACTTCCAATTAATGCGAAGTAGAAGGCTTAGCTTCAAATCCATGCGAATCAAATGGTTTAGCTTCAAATACTTGTGATATACGTTATTTAGATTGAACTGCATGCGCAAAGTACGAGTTAGCTTCAAATCCATGCAAAACACATGATTTAGCTGCAAATCAATGCGATGTAGGAGGTTTAGCTTCAAATCCATGCGATACAGTAGATTTAGCTTCAAATCAATGCGATGTAGAAGGTTCTTCTTCAAATCCATACGACACATATGATCTAGCTTCAAATACTTGCGATATAAGTGATATAGCTTCAAAAGCTGGAGTAACAAACGAGGTGGCTTCAATCCCATGCGAAACGAATGATTTAGCTCCAAATCAATGCGAAGTAGAAGGCGTTGCTTGAAATCTATGCGAAACAAATGCTTTAGCTTCAAATCAATGCGATGTAGAAGGTTTAGCTTCAAATCCGTGCGATACACAAGATTTAGCTTCAAATCAATGCGATGTAGTAGGTTCAGCTTCAAATCCATGCGGCACATATGATTTAGCTTCAAATACTAGCGATATAAGTGATATAGTTTCAAATGGAGGCGAAACGAACGAGTTAGCTTCAAATCCATGCAAAACACATGATTTAGCTGCAAATCAATGTGATGTAGAAGGTTTAGCTTTAAATCCATGCGATACACAAGATTTAGCTTCATATCAATGCGATGTAGAAGGTTCAGCTTCAAATCCATGCGTCACATATGATTTAGCTTCAAATACTTGCGATATAAGTGATATAGCTTCAAAAGCTGGAGTAACAAACGAGGTGGCTTCAATCCCATGCGAAACGAATGATTTAGCTTCAAATCAATGCGAAGTAGAAGGCGTTGCTTGAAATCTATGCGAAACAAATGCTTTAGCTTCAAATCAATGCGATGTAGAAGGTTTAACTTCAAATCCGTGCGATACACAAGATTTAGCTTCAAATCAATGCGATGTAGTAGGTTCAGCTTCAAATCCATGCGGCACATATGATTTAGCTTCAAATACTAGCGATATAAGTGATATAGTTTCTAATGGAGGCGAAACGAACGAGTTAGCTTCAAATCCATGCAAAACACATGATTTAGCTGCAAATCAATGCGATGTAGAAGGTTTAGCTTCAAATCCATGCGATACAGTAGATTTAGCTTCAAATCAATGCGATGTAGAAGGTTCTTCTTCAAATCCATACGACACATATGACCTAGCTTCAAATACTTGCGATATAAGTGACATAGCTTCAAAAGCTGGAGGAACAAACGAGGTAGCTTCAATTCCATGCGAAACAAATGATTTAGCTTCAAATCAATGCGTAGTAGACGGCTTAGCTTCAAATTCATGCGAAACAAATGGTTTAGCTACAAATACTTGTGATATACATTATTTAGCTACAACTGCATGCGAAACAAACGAGTTAGCATCAAATCCATACGAAACACATGATTAAGCTTCAAATCAATGCGATGTAGATGGTTTGCTTCAAATCCATGCGATACACAAGATTTAGCTTCAAATCAATGTGATGTAGTAGGTTCAGCTTCAAATCCATGCGATATAAGTGATATAGCTTCAAAAGCAGGAGGAACAAACGAGGTAGATTCAATTCCATGCGAAACAAATGATTTAGCTTCAAATAAATGCGACGTAGAAGGCGTAGCTTCAAATCCATGCGAAACAAATGGTTTAGCTACAAATACTTGTGATATACATTACTTAGCTACAACTGCATGCGAAACTAACGAGTTAGCTTCAAATCCATGCGAAACACACGATTTATCTTCAAATCAATGCGATGTAGAAGGTTTAGCTTCAAATCCATGCGCTACACAAGATTTAGCTTCAAATCAATGCGATGTAGTAGGTTCAGCTTCAAATCCATGCGGGACATATGATTTAGCTTCAGATACTTGCGATATAAGTGATATAGTTTCAAATTGAGGCGAAACGAACGAGTTTGCTTCAAATCCATGCAAAACACATGATTTAGCTGCAATTCAATGTGATGTAGAAGGTTTAGCTTTAAATCCATGCGATACACAAGATTTAGCTTCATATCAATGCGATGTAGAAGGTTCAGCTTCAAATCCATGCGTCACATATGATTTAGCTTCAAATACTTGCGATATAAGTGATATAGCTTCAAAAGCTGGAGTAACAAACGAGGTGGCTTCAATCCCATGCGAAACGAATGATTTAGCTTCAAATCAATGCGAAGTAGAAGGCGTTGCTTGAAATCTATGCGAAACAAATGCTTTAGCTTCAAATCAATGCGATGTAGAAGGTTTAGCTTCAAATCCGTGCGATACACAAGATTTAGCTTCAAATCAATGCGATGTAGTAGGTTCAGCTTCAAATCCATGCGGCACATATGATTTAGCTTCAAATACTAGCGATATAAGTGATATAGTTTCAAATGGAGGCGAAACGAACGAGTTAGCTTCAAATCCATGCAAAACACATGATTTAGCTGCAAATCAATGCGATGTAGAAGGTTTAGCTTCAAATCCATGCGATACAGTAGATTTAGCTTCAAATCAATGCGATGTAGAAGGTTCTTCTTCAAATCCATACGACACATATGATCTAGCTTCAAATACTTGCGATATAAGTGACATAGCTTCAAAAGCTGGAGGAACAAACGAGGTAGCTTCAATTCCATGCGAAACAAATGATTTAGCTTCAAATCAATGCGTAGTAGACGGCTTAGCTTCAAATTCATGCGAAACAAATGGTTTAGCTACAAATACTTGTGATATACATTATTTAGCTACAACTGCATGCGAAACAAACGAGTTAGCATCAAATCCATACGAAACACATGATTAAGCTTCAAATCAATGCGATGTAGATGGTTTGCTTCAAATCCATGCGATACACAAGATTTAGCTTCAAATCAATGTGATGTAGTAGGTTCAGCTTCAAATCCATGCGATATAAGTGATATAGCTTCAAAAGCAGGAGGAACAAACGAGGTAGATTCAATTCCATGCGAAACAAATGATTTAGCTTCAAATAAATGCGACGTAGAAGGCGTAGCTTCAAATCCATGCGAAACAAATGGTTTAGCTACAAATACTTGTGATATACATTACTTAGCTACAACTGCATGCGAAACTAACGAGTTAGCTTCAAATCCATGCGAAACACACTATTTATCTTCAAATCAATGCGATGTAGAAGGTTTAGCTTCAAATCCATGCGCTACACAAGATTTAGCTTCAAATCAATGCGATGTAGTAGGTTCAGCTTCAAATCATGCGGGACATATGATTTAGCTTCAGATACTTGCGATATAAGTGATATAGTTTCAAATTGAGGCGAAACGTACGAGTTTGCTTCAAATCCATGCAAAACACATGATTTAGCTGCAATTCAATGTGATGTAGAAGGTTTAGCTTTAAATCCATGCGATACACAAGATTTAGCTTCATATCAATGCGATGTAGAAGGTTCAGCTTCAAATCCATGCGTCACATATGATTTAGCTTCAAATACTTGCGATATAAGTGATATAGCTTCAAAAGCTGGAGTAACAAACGAGGTGGCTTCAATCCCATGCGAAACGAATGATTTAGCTTCAAATCAATGCGAAGTAGAAGGCGTTGCTTGAAATCTATGCGAAACAAATGGTTTAGCTACAAATACTTGTGATATAAGTGATCTAGCTTCAAATACAGGCGAAACGAACGAGTTAGCTTCAAATCCATGCGAAACACATGATTCAGCTGCAAATCTATGCGATGCAGAAGGTTTAGCTTGATATCCATGCGAAACACATGATTTAGCTTAAATCCATGGGATGTAGAAGGTTTAGCTTCAAATCCATGCGAGACACATTATTTAGCTGCAAATCAGTGCGAAGTAGAAGGCTCAGGTTCAAATCCATGCGATTCAAATGGTTCTTCTTCAAATACTTGTGAAAGATTTGATTTAGCTACAACTGCATGCGAAACACATGATTTAGCTTCAAATCAATGCGTTGTAGAAGGTTTACATTCAAATCCATGCAAAACACGTGATTTAACTTCCAATTAATGCGAAGTAGAAGGCTTAGCTTTAAATCCATGCGAATCAAATGGTTTAGCTTCAAATACTGGTGATATACGTTATTTAGATTTAACTGCATGCGCAACGAACGAGTTAGCTTCAAATCCATGCGAAACACATGATTTAGCTGCAAATCAATGCGATGAAGAAGGTTTAGCTTCAAATCCATGCGAAACAAATAACATAGCTTCAAACACTTGGGGTGCAAGTAATACAGCTTCAAATGAAGACTAATCAAACGAGTTAGCTTCAAAATCCACGCGATATACATGATTTAGCTTCATATACTAGCGATATAAGTAATGTAGATTCAACTGCAGGCGAAACGAACGAGTTAGCATCAAATCAATGCGAAACACATGATTTGGCTGCAAATCATTGCTATGTAGAAGGTTTAGCTTCAAAACAATAAGAGGTAGAAGGTTTAGGTTCAAATCCAAGCGAAAAACATGATTTAGCTTCAAATACTTGCGATATAAGTGTTCCAGCTCCAAAAACAGGCGAAACGAACGAGTTAGCTACAAATCCATGCGAAACACATGATTCAGCTGCAAATCAATTCGAAGGACAAGGCTTAGATTCAAATCCATGCGAAACAAATGATTTAGCTTCAAACACTTGGGGTATAAGTGATATAGCTTCAAATGCAGAGTAATCAAACGAGTTAGCTTCAAAATCCACGCGATACACATGATTTAGCTTCAAATACTTGCGACATAAGTGATGTAGATTCATCTGCAGGCGAAACGAACGAGTTAGCTTCAAATCCATGCGAAACACATGGTTTAGCTGCAAATCAATGCGATGTAGAAGGTTAAAGCTTCAAATCAACAAGAGGTAGAAGGTTTAGCTTCAAATCAATAGAATGTAGAAGGTTTAGCTTCAAATCAATGCGATGTAGAAGGTTTAGCTTCAAATCCATATGAAACACATGATTTAGCTTCAAATCAATTCGAAGAACAAGGCTTAGATTCAAATCCATGCGAAACAAATGATTTTGCTGCAAATCAATGTGATGTAGAAGGCTTAGCTTCAAATCCATGCGAGACACATGATTTAGCTTCAAATCAATGCGATGTAGAAGGTTTAGCTTCAAATTCACGCGAAACATATGATTTAGCTTCAAACGCTTGGGGTATAAGTGATATAGCTTCAAATGCAGACTAATCAAACGAGTTAGCTTCAAAATCCACGCGATACACATGATTTAGCTTCAAATACTTCCCATACAAGTGATGTAAATTCAACTGCAGGAGAAACGAACGAGTTAGCTTCAAATCCATGCGAAACACATGATTTAGCTTCAAATCAATGCGATGTAGAAGGTTTAGCTTCAAATCCATACAAAACACATGATTTAGCTTCAAGTCAATTCGAAGGACAAGGCTTAGATTAAAATCCTTGCGAAACAAATGATTTAGCTTCAAATCATTGCGAAGTAGAATGCTTAGCTTCAAATCCATGCGAAATAAATGGTTTAGCTTCAAACACTTGGGGTATAAGTGATATAGCTTCAAAAGCAGACTAATCAAACGAGTTAGCTTCGAAATCCCAGCGATACACAAGATTTAGCATCAAATACTTGCGATATTAGTGATGTAGCTTCAACTGGATGCGAAACAAACGAGTAACCTTCAAAATCCATGTGATACACATGATGTAGCTTCAAATCAATGCGAAGTAGAAAGATTAGCTTCAAATACATGCGGAACAAACGATTGAACTTCAAACACTTCGGATATAGGTGATATAGCTTCAAATGCAGACTAATCAAACGAGTTAGCTTCAAATCCATGCGAAACACATGATTTAGCTGCAAATCAATGCGATGTAGAAGGTTTAGCTTCAAATCCCATGCGAAACAAATGATTTAGCATCAGATACTTGTTATATAAGTGATATAGCTTCAAATGCTGGGGAAACAAACGAGATAGCTTCAAATCCATGCGAAACACATGATTTAGCTGCAAATCAATGCGATGTAGAAGGTTCAGCTTCAAATTCCATGCGAAACACATGATTTAGCTTCAAATCAATAAGATGTAGAAGGTTTCGCTTCAAATCAATACGATGTAGAAGGTTTAGCTTCAAATCCATGCGACACAAATGACTTAGCTTCAGAAACATGCGATATAAGTGATATAGCTACAAATGAATGCGAAACAAACGAGTTAGCTCCATAACCATGCGAAACATATAATTTTTACTTCAAATCAATGCGATGTAAAAGGTTTAGCTTCAAATCCATGCGAAACAAATGATTTAGCATCAGATACTAGCGATATGGTTAATATAGCTTCAAATGCAGGGAAAACAAACGAGTTAGCTTCAAATCCATGCGAAACAGATGATTTAGCAGCAAATCAATGCGATGTAGAAGGTTTAGCTTCAAATCCATGCCAAACACATGATTTAGCTTCAAATCAATGGGATGTTGAAAGTTTATCTTCAAATCCATGCGAAACACATTATTTAGCTGCAAATCAGTGCGAAGTAGAAGGCTCAGGTTCAAATCCATGCGATTCAAACGGTTCATCTTCAAATACTTGTGAATGACATGATTTAGCTCCAACTGCATGCGAAACAAACGAGTTAGCTTCAAATCCATGCGAAACACATGATTTAGCTTCAAATCAATGCGATGTGGAAGGTTTAGCTTCAAATCCATGCGAAACAAATGGTTTAGCTACAAATACTTGTGATCTACATTATTTAGTTATAACTGCATACGAAACGAACGAGTTAGCTTCAAATCCATGCGAAACACACGATTTAGCTTGAAATCAATGCGATGTAGAAGGTTTAGCCTCAAATCACTGCGATGTAGAAGGTTTAGTTTCAAATCCAAGCGAAAAACATGATTTAGCTTCAAATACTTGCGATATAAGTGTTCCAGCTCCAAAAACAGGCGAAACGAACGAGTTAGCTACAAATCCATGCGAAACACATGATTCAGCTGCAAATCAATTCGAAGGACAAGGCTTAGATTCAAATCCATGCGAAACAAATGATTTAGCTTCAAACACTTGGGGTATAAGTGATATAGCTTCAAATGCAGAGTAATCAAACGAGTTAGCTTCAAAATCCACGCGATACACATGATTTAGCTTCAAATACTTGCGACATAAGTGATGTAGATTCATCTGCAGGCGAAACGAACGAGTTAGCTTCAAATCCATGCGAAACACATGGTTTAGCTGCAAATCAATGCGATGTAGAAGGTTAAAGCTTCAAATCAACAAGAGGTAGAAGGTTTAGCTTCAAATCAATAGAATGTAGAAGGTTTAGCTTCAAATCAATGCGATGTAGAAGGTTTAGCTTCAAATCCATATGAAACACATGATTTAGCTTCAAATCAATTCGAAGAACAAGGCTTAGATTCAAATCCATGCGAAACAAATGATTTTGCTGCAAATCAATGTGATGTAGAAGGCTTAGCTTCAAATCCATGCGAGACACATGATTTAGCTTCAAATCAATGCGATGTAGAAGGTTTAGCTTCAAATTCACGCGAAACATATGATTTAGCTTCAAACACTTGGGGTATAAGTGATATAGCTTCAAATGCAGACTAATCAAACGAGTTAGCTTCAAAATCCACGCGATACACATGATTTAGCTTCAAATACTTCCCATACAAGTGATGTAAATTCAACTGCAGGAGAAACGAACGAGTTAGCTTCAAATCCATGCGAAACACATGATTTAGCTTTAAATCAATGCGATGTAGAAGGTTTAGCTTCAAATCCATACAAAACACATGATTTAGCTTCAAATCAATTCGAAGGACAAGGCTTAGATTAAAATCCTTGCGAAACAAATGATTTAGCTTCAAATCATTGCGAAGTAGAATGCTTAGCTTCAAATCCATGCGAAATAAATGGTTTAGCTTCAAACACTTGGGGTATAAGTGATATAGCTTCAAAAGCAGACTAATCAAACGAGTTAGCTTCGAAATCCCAGCGATACACAAGATTTAGCATCAAATACTTGCGATATAAGTGATGTAGCTTCAACTGGATGCGAAACAAACGAGCAACCTTCAAAATCCATGTGATACACATGATGTAGCTTCAAATCAATGCGAAGTAGAAAGATTAGCTTCAAATACATGCGGAACAAACGATTGAACTTCAAACACTTCGGATATAGGTGATATAGCTTCAAATGCAGACTAATCAAACGAGTTAGCTTCAAATCCATGCGAAACACATGATTTAGCTGCAAATCAATGCGATGTAGAAGGTTCAGCTTCAAATTCCATGCGAAACACATGATTTAGCTTCAAATCAATAAGATGTAGAAGGTTTCGCTTCAAATCAATACGATGTAGAAGGTTTAGCTTCAAATCCATGCGACACAAATGACTTAGCTTCAGATACATGCGATATAAGTGATATAGCTACAAATGAATGCGAAACCAACGGGTTAGCTCCATAACCATGCGAAACATATAATTTTTGCTTCAAATCAATGCGATGTAAAAGGTTTAGCTTCAAATCCATGCGAAACAAATGATTTAGCATCAGATACTTGCGATATGGTTAATATAGCTTCAAATGCAGGGAAAACAAACGAGTTATCTTCAAATCCATGCGAAACAGATGATTTAGCAGCAAATCAATGCGATGTAGAAGGTTTAGCTTCAAATCCATGCCAAACACATGATTTAGCTTCAAATCAATGGGACGTTGAAAGTTTATCTTCAAATCCATGCGAATCACATTATTTAGCTGCAAATCAGTGCGAAGTAGAAGGCTCAGGTTCAAATCCATGCGATTCAAACGGTTCGTCTTCAAATACTTGTGAATGACATGATTTAGCTCCAACTGCATGCGAAACGAACGAGTTAGCTACAAAACCATGCGAAACACATGATTCAGCTGCAAATCAATTCGAAGGACAAGGCTTAGATTCAAATCCATGCGAAACAAATGATTTAGCTTCAAACACTTGGGGTATAAGTGATATAGCTTCAAATGCAGAGTAATCAAACGAGTTAGCTTCAAAATCCACGCGATACACATGATTTAGCTTCAAGTACTTGCGACATAAGTGATGTAGATTCATCTGCAGGCGAAACGAACGAGTTAGCTTCAAATCCATGCGAAACACATGGTTTAGCTGCAAATCAATGCGATGTAGAAGGTTAAAGCTTCAAATCAACAAGAGGTAGAAGGTTTAGCTTCAAATCAATAGAATGTAGAAGGTTTAGCTTCAAATCAATGCGATGTAGAAGGTTTAGCTTCAAATCCATACAAAACACATGATTTAGCTTCAAATCAATTCGAAGGACAAGGCTTAGATTAAAATCCTTGCGAAACAAATGATTTATCTTCAAATCATTGCGAAGTAGAATGCTTAGCTTCAAATCCATGCGAAATAAATGGTTTAGCTTCAAACACTTGGGGTATAAGTGATATAGCTTCAAAAGCAGACTAATCAAACGAGTTAGCTTCGAAATCCCAGCGATACACATGATTTAGCTTCAAATACTTGCGATATAAGTGATGTAGATTCAACTGCAGGCGAAACGAACGAGATAGCTTCAAATCCATTCGAAACTCATGATTTAGCAGTAAATCAATGTGATATAGAAGGTTTAGTTTCAAATCCATGCGATACACAAGATTTAGCTTCAAATCAATGCGATGTAGTAGGCTCAGCTTCAAATCCATGCGATATAAGTGATATAGCTTCAAAAGCAGGAGGAACAAACGATGTGGCTTCAATTCCATGCGAAACAAATGATTTAGCTCCAAATCAATGCGAAGTAGAAGGCGTTGCTTGAAATCTATGCGAAACAAATGCTTTAGCTTCAAATCAATGCGATGTAGAAGGTTTAGCTTCAAATCCGTGCGATACACAAGATTTAGCTTCAAATCAATGCGATGTAGTAGGTTCAGCTTCAAATCCATGCGGCACATATGATTTAGCTTCAAATACTAGCGATATAAGTGATATAGTTTCAAATGGAGGCGAAACGAACGAGTTAGCTTCAAATCCATGCAAAACACATGATTTAGCTGCAAATCAATGCGATGTAGGAGGTTTAGCTTCAAATCCATGCGATACAGTAGATTTAGCTTCAAATCAATGCGATGTAGAAGGTTCTTCTTCAAATCCATACGACACATATGATCTAGCTTCAAATACTTGCGATATAAGTGATATAGCTTCAAAAGCTGGAGTAACAAACGAGGTGGCTTCAATCCCATGCGAAACGAATGATTTAGCTCCAAATCAATGCGAAGTAGAAGGCGTTGCTTGAAATCTATGCGAAACAAATGCTTTAGCTTCAAATCAATGCGATGTAGAAGGTTTAGCTTCAAATCCGTGCGATACACAAGATTTAGCTTCAAATCAATGCGATGTAGTAGGTTCAGCTTCAAATCCATGCGGCACATATGATTTAGCTTCAAATACTAGCGATATAAGTGATATAGTTTCAAATGGAGGCGAAACGAACGAGTTAGCTTCAAATCCATGCAAAACACATGATTTAGCTGCAAATCAATGTGATGTAGAAGGTTTAGCTTTAAATCCATGCGATACACAAGATTTAGCTTCATATCAATGCGATGTAGAAGGTTCAGCTTCAAATCCATGCGTCACATATGATTTAGCTTCAAATACTTGCGATATAAGTGATATAGCTTCAAAAGCTGGAGTAACAAACGAGGTGGCTTCAATCCCATGCGAAACGAATGATTTAGCTTCAAATCAATGCGAAGTAGAAGGCGTTGCTTGAAATCTATGCGAAACAAATGCTTTAGCTTCAAATCAATGCGATGTAGAAGGTTTAGCTTCAAATCCGTGCGATACACAAGATTTAGCTTCAAATCAATGCGATGTAGTAGGTTCAGCTTCAAATCCATGCGGCACATATGATTTAGCTTCAAATACTAGCGATATAAGTGATATAGTTTCAAATGGAGGCGAAACGAACGAGTTAGCTTCAAATCCATGCAAAACACATGATTTAGCTGCAAATCAATGCGATGTAGAAGGTTTAGCTTCAAATCCATGCGATACAGTAGATTTAGCTTCAAATCAATGCGATGTAGAAGGTTCTTCTTCAAATCCATACGACACATATGATCTAGCTTCAAATACTTGCGATATAAGTGATATAGCTTCAAAAGCTGGAGGAACAAACGAGGTAGCTTCAATTCCATGCGAAACAAATGATTTAGCTTCAAATCAATGCGTAGTAGACGGCTTAGCTTCAAATTCATGCGAAACAAATGGTTTAGCTACAAATACTTGTGATATACATTATTTAGCTACAACTGCATGCGAAACAAACGAGTTAGCATCAAATCCATACGAAACACATGATTAAGCTTCAAATCAATGCGATGTAGATGGTTTGCTTCAAATCCATGCGATACACAAGATTTAGCTTCAAATCAATGTGATGTAGTAGGTTCAGCTTCAAATCCATGCGATATAAGTGATATAGCTTCAATAGCAGGAGGAACAAACGAGGTAGATTCAATTCCATGCGAAACAAATGATTTAGCTTCAAATAAATGCGACGTAGAAGGCGTAGCTTCAAATCCATGCGAAACAAATGGTTTAGCTACAAATACTTGTGATATACATTACTTAGCTACAACTGCATGCGAAACTAACGAGTTAGCTTCAAATCAATGCGATGTAGAAGGTTTAGCTTCAAATCCATGCGCTACACAAGATTTAGCTTCAAATCAATGCGATGTAGTAGGTTCAGCTTCAAATCCATGCGGGACATATGATTTAGCTTCAGATACTTGCGATATAAGTGATATAGTTTCAAATTGAGGCGAAACGAACGAGTTTGCTTCAAATCCATGCAAAACACATGATTTAGCTGCAAATCAATGTGATGTAGAAGGTTTAGCTTTAAATCCATGCGATACACAAGATTTAGCTTCATATCAATGCGATGTAGAAGGTTCAGCTTCAAATCCATGCGTCACATATGATTTAGCTTCAAATACTTGCGATATAAGTGATATAGCTTCAAAAGCTGGAGTAACAAACGAGGTGGCTTCAATCCCATGCGAAACGAATGATTTAGCTTCAAATCAATGCGAAGTAGAAGGCGTTGCTTGAAATCTATGCGAAACAAATGGTTTAGCTACAAATACTTGTGATATAAGTGATCTAGCTTCAAATACAGGCGAAACGAACGAGTTAGCTTCAAATCCATGCGAAACACATGATTCAGCTGCAAATCTATGCGATGCAGAAGGTTTAGCTTGATATCCATGCGAAACACATGATTTAGCTTAAATCCATGGGATGTAGAAGGTTTAGCTTCAAATCCATGCGAGACACATTATTTAGCTGCAAATCAGTGCGAAGTAGAAGGCTCAGGTTCAAATCCATGCGATTCAAATGGTTCTTCTTCAAATACTTGTGAAAGATTTGATTTAGCTACAACTGCATGCGAAACACATGATTTAGCTTCAAATCAATGCGTTGTAGAAGGTTTACATTCAAATCCATGCAAAACACGTGATTTAACTTCCAATTAATGCGAAGTAGAAGGCTTAGCTTTAAATCCATGCGAATCAAATGGTTTAGCTTCAAATACTGGTGATATACGTTATTTAGATTTAACTGCATGCGCAACGAACGAGTTAGCTTCAAATCCATGCGAAACACATGATTTAGCTGCAAATCAATGCGATGAAGAAGGTTTAGCTTCAAATCCATGCGAAACAAATAACATAGCTTCAAACACTTGGGGTGCAAGTAATACAGCTTCAAATGAAGACTAATCAAACGAGTTAGCTTCAAAATCCACGCGATATACATGATTTAGCTTCATATACTAGCGATATAAGTAATGTAGATTCAACTGCAGGCGAAACGAACGAGTTAGCATCAAATCAATGCGAAACACATGATTTGGCTGCAAATCATTGCGATGTAGAAGGTTTAGCTTCAAAACAATAAGAGGTAGAAGGTTTAGGTTCAAATCAATAGAATGTAGAAGATTCAGCTTCAAATCAATGCGATGTAGAAGGTTTAGCTTCAAATCCACGCGAAACATATGATTTAGCTTCAAACACTTGGGGTATAAGTGATATAGCTTCAAATGCAGACTAATTAAACGAGTTAGCTTCAAAATCCAAGCGATACACATGATTTAGCTTCAATTCAATGTGATGTAGAAGGCTTAGCTTCAAATCCATGCGATACACATGATTAAGCTTCAAATCAATGCGATGTAGATGGTTTGCTTGAAATTCATGCGACACACACGATTAATCTTCAAATCAATGCGAAGTAGAAGGCTTAGCTTCAAATCCATGCGAAACACATGATTGAGTTGCAAATCAATGCGATGAAGAAGGTTTAGATTCAAATCAATAGAATGTAGAAGGTTTAGCTTCAAATCAATGCGATGTAGAAGGTTTAGCTTCAAATCCGTGCGATACACAAGATTTAGCTTCAAATCAATGCGATGTAGTAGGTTCAGCTTCAAATCCATGCGGCACATATGATTTAGCTTCAAATACTAGCGATATAAGTGATATAGTTTCAAATGGAGGCGAAACGAACGAGTTAGCTTCAAATCCATGCAAAACACATGATTTAGCTGCAAATCAATGCGATGTAGAAGGTTTAGCTTCAAATCCATGCGATACAGTAGATTTAGCTTCAAATCAATGCGATGTAGAAGGTTCTTCTTCAAATCCATACGACACATATGATCTAGCTTCAAATACTTGCGATATAAGTGATATAGCTTCAAAAGCTGGAGGAACAAACGAGGTAGCTTCAATTCCATGCGAAACAAATGATTTAGCTTCAAATCAATGCGTAGTAGACGGCTTAGCTTCAAATTCATGCGAAACAAATGGTTTAGCTACAAATACTTGTGATATACATTATTTAGCTACAACTGCATGCGAAACAAACGAGTTAGCATCAAATCCATACGAAACACATGATTAAGCTTCAAATCAATGCGATGTAGATGGTTTGCTTCAAATCCATGCGATACACAAGATTTAGCTTCAAATCAATGTGATGTAGTAGGTTCAGCTTCAAATCCATGCGATATAAGTGATATAGCTTCAATAGCAGGAGGAACAAACGAGGTAGATTCAATTCCATGCGAAACAAATGATTTAGCTTCAAATAAATGCGACGTAGAAGGCGTAGCTTCAAATCCATGCGAAACAAATGGTTTAGCTACAAATACTTGTGATATACATTACTTAGCTACAACTGCATGCGAAACTAACGAGTTAGCTTCAAATCAATGCGATGTAGAAGGTTTAGCTTCAATCCATGCGCTACACAAGATTTAGCTTCAAATCAATGCGATGTAGTAGGTTCAGCTTCAAATCCATGCGGGACATATGATTTAGCTTCAGATACTTGCGATATAAGTGATATAGTTTCAAATTGAGGCGAAACGAACGAGTTTGCTTCAAATCCATGCAAAACACATGATTTAGCTGCAAATCAATGTGATGTAGAAGGTTTAGCTTTAAATCCATGCGATACACAAGATTTAGCTTCATATCAATGCGATGTAGAAGGTTCAGCTTCAAATCCATGCGTCACATATGATTTAGCTTCAAATACTTGCGATATAAGTGATATAGCTTCAAAAGCTGGAGTAACAAACGAGGTGGCTTCAATCCCATGCGAAACGAATGATTTAGCTTCAAATCAATGCGAAGTAGAAGGCGTTGCTTGAAATCTATGCGAAACAAATGGTTTAGCTACAAATACTTGTGATATAAGTGATCTAGCTTCAAATACAGGCGAAACGAACGAGTTAGCTTCAAATCCATGCGAAACACATGATTCAGCTGCAAATCTATGCGATGCAGAAGGTTTAGCTTGATATCCATGCGAAACACATGATTTAGCTTAAATCCATGGGATGTAGAAGGTTTAGCTTCAAATCCATGCGAGACACATTATTTAGCTGCAAATCAGTGCGAAGTAGAAGGCTCAGGTTCAAATCCATGCGATTCAAATGGTTCTTCTTCAAATACTTGTGAAAGATTTGATTTAGCTACAACTGCATGCGAAACACATGATTTAGCTTCAAATCAATGCGTTGTAGAAGGTTTACATTCAAATCCATGCAAAACACGTGATTTAACTTCCAATTAATGCGAAGTAGAAGGCTTAGCTTTAAATCCATGCGAATCAAATGGTTTAGCTTCAAATACTGGTGATATACGTTATTTAGATTTAACTGCATGCGCAACGAACGAGTTAGCTTCAAATCCATGCGAAACACATGATTTAGCTGCAAATCAATGCGATGAAGAAGGTTTAGCTTCAAATCCATGCGAAACAAATAACATAGCTTCAAACACTTGGGGTGCAAGTAATACAGCTTCAAATGAAGACTAATCAAACGAGTTAGCTTCAAAATCCACGCGATATACATGATTTAGCTTCATATACTAGCGATATAAGTAATGTAGATTCAACTGCAGGCGAAACGAACGAGTTAGCATCAAATCAATGCGAAACACATGATTTGGCTGCAAATCATTGCGATGTAGAAGGTTTAGCTTCAAACAATAAGAGGTAGAAGGTTTAGGTTCAAATCAATAGAATGTAGAAGATTCAGCTTCAAATCAATGCGATGTAGAAGGTTTAGCTTCAAATCCACGCGAAACATATGATTTAGCTTCAAACACTTGGGGTATAAGTGATATAGCTTCAAATGCAGACTAATTAAACGAGTTAGCTTCAAAATCCAAGCGATACACATGATTTAGCTTCAATTCAATGTGATGTAGAAGGCTTAGCTTCAAATCCATGCGATACACATGATTAAGCTTCAAATCAATGCGATGTAGATGGTTTGCTTGAAATTCATGCGACACACACGATTAATCTTCAAATCAATGCGAAGTAGAAGGCTTAAGGCTTAGCTTCAAATCCATGCGAAACACATGATTGAGTTGCAAATCAATGCGATGAAGAAGGTTTAGATTCAAATCAATAGAATGTAGAAGGTTTAGCTTCAAATCAATGCGATGTAGAAGGTTTAGCTTCAAATTCACGCGAAACATATGATATAGCTTCAAACACTTGGGGTATAAGTGATATAGCTTCAAATGCAGACTAATCAAACGAGTTAGCTTCAAAATCCACGCGATACACATGATTTAGCTTCAAATACTTCCGATACAAGTGATGTAAATTCAACTGCAGGAGAAACGAACGAGTTAGCTTCAAATCCATGCGAAACACATGATTTAGCTTCAAATCAATGCGATGTAGAAGGTTTAGCTTCAAATCCATACAAAACACATGATTTAGCTTCAAGTCAATTCGAAGGACAAGGCTTAGATTAAAATCCTTGCGAAACAAATGATTTAGCTTCAAATCATTGCGAAGTAGAATGCTTAGCTTCAAATCCATGCGAAATAAATGGTTTAGCTACAAACACTTGGGGTATAAGTGATATAGCTTCAAAAGCAGACTAATCAAACGAGTTAGCTTCGAAATCCCAGCGATACACAAGATTTAGCATCAAATACTTGCGATATTAGTGATGTAGCTTCAACTGGATGCGAAACAAACGAGTAACCTTCAAAATCCATGTGATACACATGATGTAGCTTCAAATCAATGCGAAGTAGAAAGATTAGCTTCAAATACATGCGGAACAAACGATTGAACTTCAAACACTTCGGATATAGGTGATATAGCTTCAAATGCAGACTAATCAAACGAGTTAGCTTCAAATCCATGCGAAACACATGATTTAGCTGCAAATCAATGCGATGTAGAAGGTTTAGCTTCAAATCCCATGCGAAACAAATGATTTAGCATCAGATACTTGTTATATAAGTGATATAGCTTCAAATGCAGGGGAAACAAACGAGATAGCTTCAAATCCATGCGAAACACATGATTTAGCTGCAAATCAATGCGATGTAGAAGGTTCAGCTTCAAATTCCATGCGAAACACATGATTTAGCTTCAAATCAATAAGATGTAGAAGGTTTCGCTTCAAATCAATACGATGTAGAAGGTTTAGCTTCAAATCCATGCGACACAAATGACTTAGCTTCAGATACATGCGATATAAGTGATATAGCTACAAATGAATGCGAAACAAACGAGTTAGCTCCATAACCATGCGAAACATATAATTTTTACTTCAAATCAATGCGATGTAAAAGGTTTAGCTTCAAATCCATGCGAAACAAATGATTTAGCATCAGATACTAGCGATATGGTTAATATAGCTTCAAATGCAGGGAAAAACAAACGAGTTAGCTTCAAATCCATGCGAAACAGATGATTTAGCAGCAAATCAATGCGATGTAGAAGGTTTAGCTTCAAATCCATGCCAAACACATGATTTAGCTTCAAATCAATGGGATGTTGAAAGTTTATCTTCAAATCCATGCGAAACACATTATTTAGCTGCAAATCAGTGCGAAGTAGAAGGCTCAGGTTCAAATCCATGCGATTCAAACGGTTCATCTTCAAATACTTGTGAATGACATGATTTAGCTCCAACTGCATGCGAAACAAACGAGTTAGCTTCAAATCCATGCGAAACACATGATTTAGCTTCAAATCAATGCGATGTGGAAGGTTTAGCTTCAAATCCATGCGAAACAAATGGTTTAGCTACAAATACTTGTGATCTACATTATTTAGTTATAACTGCATACGAAACGAACGAGTTAGCTTCAAATCCATGCGAAACACACGGTTTAGCTTGAAATCAATGCGATGTAGAAGGTTTAGCCTCAAATCACTGCGATGTAGAAGGTTTAGTTTCAAATCCAAGCGAAAAACATGATTTAGATTCAAATACTTGCGATATAAGTGTTCCAGCTCCAAAAACAGGCGAAACGAACGAGTTAGCTACAAATCCATGCGAAACACATGATTCAGCTGCAAATCAATTCGAAGGACAAGGCTTAGATTCAAATCCATGCGAAACAAATGATTTAGCTTCAAACACTTGGGGTATAAGTGATATAGCTTCAAATGCAGAGTAATCAAACGTGTTAGCTTCAAAATCCACGCGATACACATGATTTAGCTTCAAATACTTGCGACATAAGTGATGTAGATTCATCTGCAGGCGAAACGAACGAGTTAGCTTCAAATCCATGCGAAACACATGGTTTAGCTGCAAATCAATGCGATGTAGAAGGTTAAAGCTTCAAATCAACAAGAGGTAGAAGGTTTAGCTTCAAATCAATAGAATGTAGAAAGTTTAGCTTCAAATCAATGCGATGTAGAAGGTTTAGCTTCAAATCCATATGAAACACATGATTTAGCTTCAAATCAATTCGAAGAACAAGGCTTAGATTCAAATCCATGCGAAACAAATGATTTTGCTGCAAATCAATGTGATGTAGAAGGCTTAGCTTCAAATCCATGCGAGACACATGATTTAGCTTCAAATCAATGCGATGTAGAAGGTTTAGCTTCAAATTCACGCGAAACATATGATTTAGCTTCAAACACTTGGGGTATAAGTGATATAGCTTCAAATGCAGACTAATCAAACGAGTTAGCTTCAAAATCCACGCGATACACATGATTTAGCTTCAAATACTTCCCATACAAGTGATGTAAATTCAACTGCAGGAGAAACGAACGAGTTAGCTTCAAATCCATGCGAAACACATGATTTAGCTTCAAATCAATGCGATGTAGAAGGTTTAGCTTCAAATCCATACAAAACACATGATTTAGCTTCAAATCAATTCGAAGGACAAGGCTTAGATTAAAATCCTTGCGAAACAAATGATTTAGCTTCAAATCATTGCGAAGTAGAATGCTTAGCTTCAAATCCATGCGAAATAAATGGTTTAGCTTCAAACACTTGGGGTATAAGTGATATAGCTTCAAAAGCAGACTAATCAAACGAGTTAGCTTCGAAATCCCAGCGATACACAAGATTTAGCATCAAATACTTGCGATATAAGTGATGTAGCTTCAACTGGATGCGAAACAAACGAGCAACCTTCAAAATCCATGTGATACACATGATGTAGCTTCAAATCAATGCGAAGTAGAAAGATTAGCTTCAAATACATGCGGAACAAACGATTGAACTTCAAACACTTCGGATATAGGTGATATAGCTTCAAATGCAGACTAATCAAACGAGTTAGCTTCAAATCCATGCGAAACACATGATTTAGCTGCAAATCAATGCGATGTAGAAGGTTCAGCTTCAAATTCCATGCGAAACACATGATTTAGCTTCAAATCAATAAGATGTAGAAGGTTTCGCTTCAAATCAATACGATGTAGAAGGTTTAGCTTCAAATCCATGCGACACAAATGACTTAGCTTCAGATACATGCGATATAAGTGATATAGCTACAAATGAATGCGAAACCAACGGGTTAGCTCCATAACCATGCCAAACATATAATTTTTGCTTCAAATCAATGCGATGTAAAAGGTTTAGCTTCAAATCCATGCGAAACAAATGATTTAGCATCAGATACTTGCGATATGGTTAATATAGCTTCAAATGCAGGGAAAACAAACGAGTTATCTTCAAATCCATGCGAAACAGATGATTTAGCAGCAAATCAATGCGATGTAGAAGGTTTAGCTTCAAATCCATGCCAAACACATGATTTAGCTTCAAATCAATGGGATGTTGAAAGTTTATCTTCAAATCCATGCGAATCACATTATTTAGCTGCAAATCAGTGCGAAGTAGAAGGCTCAGGTTCAAATCCATGCGATTCAAACGGTTCATCTTCAAATACTTGTGAATGACATGATTTAGCTCCAACTGCATGCGAAACGAACGAGTTAGCTACAAAACCATGCGAAACACATGATTCAGCTGCAAATCAATTCGAAGGACAAGGCTTAGATTCAAATCCATGCGAAACAAATGATTTAGCTTCAAACACTTGGGGTATAAGTGATATAGCTTCAAATGCAGAGTAATCAAACGAGTTAGCTTCAAAATCCACGCGATACACATGATTTAGCTTCAAGTACTTGCGACATAAGTGATGTAGATTCATCTGCAGGCGAAACGAACGAGTTAGCTACAAATCCATGCGAAACACATGGTTTAGCTGCAAATCAATGCGATGTAGAAGGTTAAAGCTTCAAATCAACAAGAGGTAGAAGGTTTAGCTTCAAATCAATAGAATGTAGAAGGTTTAGCTTCAAATCAATGCGATGTAGAAGGTTTAGCTTCAAATCCATACAAAACACATGATTTAGCTTCAAATCAATTCGAAGGACAAGGCTTAGATTAAAATCCTTGCGAAACAAATGATTTATCTTCAAATCATTGCGAAGTAGAATGCTTAGCTTCAAATCCATGCGAAATAAATGGTTTAGCTTCAAACACTTGGGGTATAAGTGATATAGCTTCAAAAGCAGACTAATCAAACGAATTAGCTTCGAAATCCCAGCGATACACATGATTTAGCTTCAAATACTTGCGATATAAGTGATGTAGATTCAACTGCAGGCGAAACGAACGAGATAGCTTCAAATCCATTCGAAACTCATGATTTAGCAGTAAATCAATGTGATATAGAAGGTTTAGTTTCAAATCCATGCGATACACAAGATTTAGCTTCAAATCAATGCGATGTAGTAGGCTCAGCTTCAAATCCATGCGATATAGTGATATAGCTTCAAAAGCAGGAGGAACAAACGATGTGGCTTCAATTCCATGCGAAACAAATGATTTAGCTCCAAATCAATGCGAAGTAGAAGGCGTTGCTTGAAATCTATGCGAAACAAATGCTTTTGCTTCAAATCAATGCGATGTACAAGGTTTAGCTTCAAATCCATGCGAAACACATGATTTAGCTTCAAATCAACTCGAAGTACAAGGCTTAGATTCAAATCCATGCGAAACAAATGGTTTAGCTACAAATACTTGTGATATACGTAATTTAGATTTAACTGCATGCGCAACGAACGAGTTAGCTTCAAATCCATGCGAAACACGTGATTTAACTGCAAATAAATGCGATGTAGAAGATTTAGCGTCAAATCCAAGCGAAAAACATAATTTAGCTTCAAATCAATGCGATGTAGAAGATTTAGCTTCAAATCCATGTGATGTAGAAGGTTTAGCTTCAAATCCATACGAAACACATTATTTAGCTTCAAATCAATTCGAAGGACAAGGCTTAGATTCAAATCCATGCGAAACAAATGATTTAGCTTCAAACACTTGGGGTATAAGTGATATAGCTTCAAATGCAGACTAATCAAACGAGTTAGCTTCAAAATCCACGCGATACACATGATTTAGCTTCAAATACTTGCGATATAAATGAAGAAGATTCAACTGCAGGCAAAACGAACGAGTTAGCTTCAAATCCATGCGAAACACATGATTTAGCTGCAAATTAATGTGATGTGGAAGGTTTGGCTTCAAATCCATGCGATACACAAGATTTAGCTTCAAATCATTGTGATGTAGAAGGTTCAGCTTCAAATCCATGGCACACATATGATTTAGCTTCAAATACTTGCGATATATGTGATATAGCTTCAACAGCTGGAGGAACAAACGAGGTAGCTTCAAATCCAAGCGAAACACATGATTTAGCTTCCAATACTTGCGATATATGTGAAATAGTTTCAAATGCAGGCGAAACGAACGAGTTAGCTGCAAATCCATGCGAAACACATGATTCAGCTGCAAATCAATGCGATGTAGAAGATTTAGCTTCAAATCCAAGCGATGCACAAGATTTAGCTTCAAATCAATGCGATGTAGAAGGTTCAGCTTCAAATCCATGGGATACATATGATTTAGCATTAAATACTTGCGATGTATGTGATGTAGCTTCAACAGCTGGAGGAACAAACGAGGTAGCTTCAATTCCATGCGAAACAAATGATTTAGCTTCAAATCAATGCGATCTAGAAAGTTTAGCTTCAAATCCATGCGAAACAAATGGTTTAGCTACAAATACTTGTGATCTACATTATTTAGTTATAACCTCATGCGAAACGAACGAGTTAGCTTCAAATCCATGCGAAACACACGATTTAGCTTGAAATCAATGCGATGTAGAAGGTTTAGCCTCAAATCAATGCGATGTAGAAGGTTTAGTTTCAAATCCAAGCGAAAAACATGATTTAGCTTGAAATACTTGCGATATAAGTGTTCCAGCTCCAAAAACAGGCGAAACGAACGAGTTAGCTACAACTCCATGCGAAACACATGATTCAGCTGCAAATCAATGCGATGTCGAAGGTTTAGCTTCAAATCCATGCGAAACACATTATTTAGCTGCAAATCAGTGCGAAGTAGAAGGCTCGGTTTCAAATCAATGCGATTCAAATGGTTCATCTACAAATACTTGTGAAAGACATGATTTAGCTTCAACTGCATGCAAAACACGTGATTTAACTTCCAATTAATGCGAAGTAGAAGGCTTAGCTTCAAATCCATGCGAATCAAATGGTTTAGCATCAAATACTTGTGATATACGTTATTTAGATTGAACTGCATGCGCAACGAACGAGTTAGCTTCAAATCCATGCGAAACACATGATTTAGCTGCAAATCAATGCGATGAAGAAGGTTTAGCTTTAAATCCATGCGAAACAAATGATATAGCTTCAAACACTTGGGGTGTATGTGATATAGCTTCAAATGAAGACTAATCAAACGAGTTAGCTTCAAAATCCACGCGATACACATGATTTAGCTTCAAATATTAGCGATATTATTGATGTAGATTCAACTGCTGGCGAAACGAACGAGTTAGCTTCAAATCCATGCGAAACACATGATTCAGCTGCAAATCAATGCGATGAAGAAGGTTCAGCTTCAAATCGATGCGAAACACATGATTCAGCTGCAAATCAATACGATGTAGAAGGTTTAGCATCAAATCCACGCGATACACATGATTTAGCTTCAAATCAATGCGATGTAGAAGGTTTAGCTTCAAGTCCATGCGAAACAAATGATTTAGCATCAGATACTTGTTATATAAGTGATATAGCTTCAAATGCAGGGGAAACAAACGAGTTAGCTTCAAATCCATGCAATGCACATGATTAAGCTTCAAATCAATGCGTTGTACAAGGTTTAGCTTCAAATCCATGCGAAACACATGATTTAGCTTCAAATCAACTCGAAGTACAAGGCTTAGATTCAAATCCATGCGAAACAAATGGTTTAGCTACAAATACTTGTGATATACGTAATTTAGATTTAACTGCATGCGCAACGAACGAGTTAGCTTCAAATCCATGCGAAACACGTGATTTAACTGCAAATAAATGCGATGTAGAAGATTTAGCGTCAAATCCAAGCGAAAAACATAATTTAGCTTCAAATCAATGCGATGTAGAAGATTTAGCTTCAAATCCATGCGAAACACATGATTTAGCTTCAAATCAACTCGAAGTACAAGGCTTAGATTCAAATCCATGCGAAACAAATGGTTTAGCTACATATACTTGTGATATACGTAATTTAGATTTAACTGTATGCGCAACGAACGAGTTAGCTTCAAATCAATGCAAAACACATGATTTAGCTGCAAATCATTGCGATAAAGAAGGTTTAGTTTCAAATCCATGGGAAACAAATGATTTAGCTTCAGATGCTTGCGATATAAGTGATATAGCATCAAATGCTGACGAAACAAGCGGGTTAGCTTCAACTCCATGCGAAACACATGATTTAGCTTCAAATCAATAAGGTGTTTCAGGTTTAGCTTCAAATCAATGCGATGTAGAAGGTTTAGCTTCAAATCTATGCGACACAAATGATTTAGCGGCAGATACTTGCGATATAAGTGATATAGCTTCGAATGCAGGGGAAACAAACGAGTTAGTATCAAATCCATGCAAAACACATGATTAAGCTTCAAATCAATGCGATGTAAAGGTTTAGCTTCAAATCCATGCGACACAAATGATTTATCATCAGATACATGCGATATAAGTGATATAGCTTCAAATGAATGCGAAACAAACGAGTTAGCATCAAATCCATGCGAAACACATAATTTAGCTTCAAATCAATGCGATGTAGAAGGTTTAGCTTCAAATCCATGCGAAACAAATGATTTAGCATCAGATACTTGTTATATAAGTGATATAGCTTCAAATGCAGGGGAAAGAAACGAGTTAGGTTCAAATCCATGCAATGCACATGATTAAGCTGCAAATCAATGCGATGTAGAAGGTTTAGCTTCAAATCCATGCGACACAAATGATTTAGCGGCAGATACTTGCGATATAAGTGATATAGCTTCGAATGCAGGGAAAACAAACGAGTTAGCTTCAAATCCATGCGAAACAGATGATTTAGCAGCAAATCAATGCGATGTAGAAGGCTCAGGTTCAAATCCATTCGATTCAAACGGTTCATCTTCAAATACTTGTGAATGACATGATTTAGCTCCAACTGCATGCGAAACAAACGAGTTAGCTTCAAATCCATGCGAAACACATGATTTAGCTTCAAATCAATGCGATGTAGAAGGTTCAGCTTCAAATCCATGCGACACATATGATTTAGCTTCAAATACATGCGATATAAGTGATATAGCTTCAAAAGCAGGAGGAACAAACGAGGCAGCTTCAATTCCATGCGAAACAAATGATTTAGCTTCAAATCAATTCGAAGTAGAAGGCTTAGCTTCAAATCCATGCGAAACAAATGGTTTAGCTACAAATACTTGTGATATACATTATTTAGCTACAACCGCATGCGAAACAAACGAGTTAGCTTCAAATCCATGCGAAACACATGATTTAGATTCAAATCAATGCGATGTAGAAGGTTTAGCTTCAAATCCATGCGATACACAAGATTTAGCTTCAAATCAATGCGATGTAGAAGGTTCAGCTTAAAAAACAATGCGACACAAATGATTTAGCTTGAGATACTTGCGATATGAGTTATATAGCTTCAAATGCAGCGCAACAAACGAGTTAGCTTCAAATCAACGCGAACCACATGATTTAGCTTCAAGTCAATGCGATGTAGAAGATTTAGCTTCAAATCCAAGCGATACACAAGATTTAGCTTCAAATCAATTCGAAACAGAAGGCTTAGCTTCAAATCCATGCGAAACAAATGGTTTAGAAACAAATACTTGTGATATACATTATTTAGCTACAACCGCATGCGAAACAAACGAGTTAGCTTCAAATCAACGCGAAACACATGATTTAGCTTCAAGTCAATGCGATGTAGAAGATTTAGCTTCAAATCCAAGCGATACACAAGATTTAGCTTCAAATCAATGCGATGTAGAAGGTTCAGCTTCAAATCCATGGGACACATATGATTTAGCTTCAAATACTTGCGATATATGTGATATAGCTTCAACAGCTGGAGGAACAAACGAGGTAGCTTCAATTCCATGCGAAACAAATGATTTAGCTTCAAATCAATGCGATCTAGAAAGTTTAGCTTCAAATCCATGCGAAACAAATGGTTTAGCTACAAATACTTGTGATCTACATTATTTAGTTATAACTGCATGCGAAACGAACGAGTTAGCTTCAAATCCATGCAAAGCACATGATTAAGCAGCAAACCAATGCGATGTAGAAGGTTTAGCTTCAAATCCATACGAAAAAAATGATTTAGCATCTGATAATTGCGATATAATTGATATAGCTTCAAATGCAGGGGAAACAAACGAGTTAGCTTCAAATCCATGCAAAACACATGATTCAGCTTCAAATCAATGCGATGTAGAAGGTTTAGTTTCAAATCCATGCGACACAAATGATTTATCGTCAGATACTTGCGATATAATTGATATAGCTTCAAATGCAGGAGAAACATCCGAGTTAGGTTCAAATCCATGCAAAACACATGACTCAGCTTCAAATCAATGCGATGTAGAAGATTTAGCTTCAAATCCAAGCGAAAAACATAATGTAGCTTCAAATCAATGCGATGTAGAAGATTTGGCTTCAAATACATGCGATGTAGAAGGTTTAGCTTCAAATCCATGCGAAACACATGATTTAGCTTCAAATCAACTCGAAGTACAAGGCTTAGATTCAAATCCATGCGAAACAAATGGTTTAGCTACAAATACTTGTGATATACGTAATTTAGATTTAACTGCATGCGCAACGAACGAGTTAGCTTCAAATCCATGCGAAACACGTGATTTAACTGCAAATAAATGCGATGTAGAAGATTTAGCGTCAAATCCAAGCGAAAAACATAATTTAGCTTCAAATCAATGCGATGTAGAAGATTTAGCTTCAAATCCATGCGAAACACATGATTTAGCTTCAAATCAACTCGAAGTACAAGGCTTAGATTCAAATCCATGCGAAACAAATGGTTTAGCTACATATACTTGTGATATACGTAATTTAGATTTAACTGTATGCGCAACGAACGAGTTAGCTTCAAATCAATGCAAAACACATGATTTAGCTGCAAATCATTGCGATAAAGAAGGTTTAGTTTCAAATCCATGGGAAACAAATGATTTAGCTTCAGATGCTTGCGATATAAGTGATATAGCATCAAATGCTGACGAAACAAGCGGGTTAGCTTCAACTCCATGCGAAACACATGATTTAGCTTCAAATCAATAAGGTGTTTCAGGTTTAGCTTCAAATCAATGCGATGTAGAAGGTTTAGCTTCAAATCTATGCGACACAAATGATTTAGCGGCAGATACTTGCGATATAAGTGATATAGCTTCGAATGCAGGGGAAACAAACGAGTTAGTATCAAATCCATGCAAAACACATGATTAAGCTTCAAATCAATGCGATGTAAAGGTTTAGCTTCAAATCCATGCGACACAAATGATTTATCATCAGATACATGCGATATAAGTGATATAGCTTCAAATGAATGCGAAACAAACGAGTTAGCATCAAATCCATGCGAAACACATAATTTAGCTTCAAATCAATGCGATGTAGAAGGTTTAGCTTCAAATCCATGCGAAACAAATGATTTAGCATCAGATACTTGTTATATAAGTGATATAGCTTCAAATGCAGGGGAAAGAAACGAGTTAGGTTCAAATCCATGCAATGCACATGATTAAGCTGCAAATCAATGCGATGTAGAAGGTTTAGCTTCAAATCCATGCGACACAAATGATTTAGCGGCAGATACTTGCGATATAAGTGATATAGCTTCGAATGCAGGGAAAACAAACGAGTTAGCTTCAAATCCATGCGAAACACATGGTTTAGCTGCAAATCAATGCGATGTAGAAGGTTAAAGCTTCAAATCAACAAGAGGTAGAAGGTTTAGCTTCAAATCAATAGAATGTAGAAGGTTTAGCTTCAAATCAATGCGATGTAGAAGGTTTAGCTTCAAATCCATACAAAACACATGATTTAGCTTCAAATCAATTCGAAGGACAAGGCTTAGATTAAAATCCTTGCGAAACAAATGATTTATCTTCAAATCATTGCGAAGTAGAATGCTTAGCTTCAAATCCATGCGAAATAAATGGTTTAGCTTCAAACACTTGGGGTATAAGTGATATAGCTTCAAAAGCAGACTAATCAAACGAGTTAGCTTCGAAATCCCAGCGATACACAAGATTTAGCATCAAATACTTGCGATATAAGTGATATAGCTTCAACTGGATGCGAAACAAACGAGTAACCTTCAAAATCCATGTGATACACATGATGTAGCTTCAAATCAATGCGAAGTAGAAAGATTAGCTTCAAATACATGCGAAACAAACGATTGAACTTCAAACACTTCGGATATAGGTGATATAGCTTCAAATGCAGACTAATCAAACGAGTTAGCTTCAAATCCATGCGAAACACATGATTTAGCTGCAAATCAATACGATGTAGAAGGTTTAGCTTCAAATCCATGCGAAACACATAATTTAGCTTCAAATCAATGCGATGTAGAAGGTTTAGCTTCAAGTCCATGCGAAACAAATGATTTAGCATCAGATACTTGTTATATAAGTGATATAGCTTCAAATGCAGGGGAAACAAACGAGTTAGCTTCAAATCCATGCAATGCACATGATTAAGCTGCAAATCAATGCGATGTAGAAGGTTTAGCTTCAAATCCATGCGAAAAAAATGATTTAGCGTCTGATAATTGCGATATAATTGATATAGCTACAAATGCAGGGGAAACAAACGAGTTAGATTCAAATCCATGCAAAACACACGAATAAGCTTCAAATCAATGCGATGTACAAGGTTTAGCTTCAAATCCATGCGAAACCACATGATTTAGCTTCAAATCAACTCGAAGTACAAGGCTTAGATTCAAATCCATGCGAAACAAATGGTTTAGCTACAAATACTTGTGATATACGTAATTTAGATTTAACTGCATGCGCAACGAACGAGTTAGCTTCAAATCCATGCGAAACACGTGATTTAACTGCAAATAAATGCGATGTAGAAGATTTAGCGTCAAATCCAAGCGAAAAACATAATTTAGCTTCAAATCAATGCGATGTAGAAGATTTAGCTTCAAATCCATGCGAAACACATGATTTAGCTTCAAATCAACTCGAAGTACAAGGCTTAGATTCAAATCCATGCGAAACAAATGGTTTAGCTACATATACTTGTATATACGTAATTTAGATTTAACTGTATGCGCAACGAACGAGTTAGCTTCAAATCAATGCAAAACACATGATTTAGCTGCAAATCATTGCGATAAAGAAGGTTTAGTTTCAAATCCATGGGAAACAAATGATTTAGCTTCAGATGCTTGCGATATAAGTGATATAGCATCAAATGCTGACGAAACAAGCGGGTTAGCTTCAACTCCATGCGAAACACATGATTTAGCTTCAAATCAATAAGGTGTTTCAGGTTTAGCTTCAAATCAATGCGATGTAGAAGGTTTAGCTACAAATCTATGCGACACAAATGATTTAGCGGCAGATACTTGCGATATAAGTGATATAGCTTCGAATGCAGGGGAAACAAACGAGTTAGTATCAAATCCATGCAAAACACATGATTCAGCTTCAAATCAATGCGATGTAGAAGGTTTAGTTTCAAATCCATGCGACACAAATGATTTATCGTCAGATACTTGCGATATAATTGATATAGCTTCAAATGCAGGAGAAACATCCGAGTTAGGTTCAAATCCATGCAAAACACATGACTCAGCTTCAAATCAATGCGATGTAGAAGATTTAGCTTCAAATCCAAGCGAAAAACATAATGTAGCTTCAAATCAATGCGATGTAGAAGATTTGGCTTCAAATACATGCGATGTAGAAGGTTTAGCTTCAAATCCATGCGAAACACATGATTTAGCTTCAAATCAACTCGAAGTACAAGGCTTAGGTTCAAATCCATGCGAAACAAATGGTTTAACTACAAATACTTGTGATATACGTAATTTAGATTTAACTGCATGCGCAACGAACGAGTTAGCTTCAAATCCATGCGAAACACATAATTTAGCTTCACATCAATGCGATGTAGAAGATTTAGCTTCAAATCCAAGCGAAACACATGATTTAGCTTCAAATCAATGCGATGTAGAAGGTTCAGCTTCAAATCCATGCGACACATATGATTTAGCTTCAAATACTTGTGATATAAGTGATATAGCTTCAAAAGCTGGAGGAACAAACGAGGTAGCTTCAATTCCATGCGAAACAAATGATTTAGCTTCAAATCAATGCGAAGTAGAAGGTTTAGCTTCAAATCCATGCGAAACAAATGGTTTAGCTACAAATACTTGTGATATACATTATTTAGCTACAACCGCATGCGAAACAAATGAGTTAGCTTCAAATGCAAGCGAAACACATGATTTAGCTTCAAATCAATGTGATGTAGAAGGTTTAGCTTCAAATCCATACGAAACACATTATTTAGCTTCAAATCAATTCGAAGGACAAGGCTTAGATTCAAATCCATGCGAAACAAATGATTTAGCTTCAAACACTTGGGGTATAAGTGATATAGCTTCAAATGCAGACTAATCAAACGAGTTAGCTTCAAAATCCACGCGATACACATGATTTAGCTTCAAATACTTGCGATATAAATGAAGAAGATTCAACTGCAGGCAAAACGAACGAGTTAGCTTCAAATCCATGCGAAACACATGATTTAGCTGCAAATTAATGTGATGTGGAAGGTTTGGCTTCAAATCCATGCGATACACAAGATTTAGCTTCAAATCATTGCGATGTAGAAGGTTCAGCTTCAAATCCATGGCACACATATGATTTAGCTTCAAATACTTGCGATATATGTGATATAGCTTCAACAGCTGGAGGAACAAACGAGGTAGCTTCAAATCCAAGCGAAACACATGATTTAGCTTCCAATACTTGCGATATATGTGAAATAGTTTCAAATGCAGGCGAAACGAACGAGTTAGCTGCAAATCCATGCGAAACACATGATTCAGCTGCAAATCAATGCGATGTAGAAGATTTAGCTTCAAATCCAAGCGATGCACAAGATTTAGCTTCAAATCAATGCGATGTAGAAGGTTCAGCTTCAAATCCATGGGATACATATGATTTAGCATTAAATACTTGCGATGTATGTGATATAGCTTCAACAGCTGGAGGAACAAACGAGGTAGCTTCAATTCCATGCGAAACAAATGATTTAGCTTCAAATCAATGCGATCTAGAAAGTTTAGCTTCAAATCCATGCGAAACAAATGGTTTAGCTACAAATACTTGTGATCTACATTATTTAGTTATAACCTCATGCGAAACGAACGAGTTAGCTTCAAATCCATGCGAAACACACGATTTAGCTTGAAATCAATGCGATGTAGAAGGTTTAGCCTCAAATCAAGGCGATGTAGAAGGTTTAGTTTCAAATCCAAGCGAAAAACATGATTTAGCTTGAAATACTTGCGATATAAGTGTTCCAGCTCCAAAAACAGGCGAAACGAACGAGTTAGCTACAACTCCATGCGAAACACATGATTCAGCTGCAAATCAATGCGATGTCGAAGGTTTAGCTTCAAATCCATGCGAAACACATTATTTAGCTGCAAATCAGTGCGAAGTAGAAGGCTCGGTTTCAAATCAATGCGATTCAAATGGTTCATCTACAAATACTTGTGAAAGACATGATTTAGCTTCAACTGCATGCAAAACACGTGATTTAACTTCCAATTAATGCGAAGTAGAAGGCTTAGCTTCAAATCCATGCGAATCAAATGGTTTAGCATCAAATACTTGTGATATACGTTATTTAGATTGAACTGCATGCGCAACGAACGAGTTAGCTTCAAATCCATGCGAAACACATGATTTAGCTGCAAATCAATGCGATGAAGAAGGTTTAGCTTTAAATCCATGCGAAACAAATGATATAGCTTCAAACACTTGGGGTGTAAGTGATATAGCTTCAAATGAAGACTAATCAAACGAGTTAGCTTCAAAATCCACGCGATACACATGATTTAGCTTCAAATATTAGCGATATTATTGATGTAGATTCAACTGCTGGCGAAACGAACGAGTTAGCTTCAAATCCATGCGAAACACATGATTCAGCTGCAAATCAATGCGATGAAGAAGGTTCAGCTTCAAATCGATGCGAAACACATGATTCAGCTGCAAATCAATGCGATGTAGAAGGTTTAGCATCAAATCCACGCGATACACATGATTTAGCTTCAAATCAATGCGATGTAGTAGGTTCAGCTTCAAATCCATGCGGCACATATGATTTAGCTTCAAATACTTGCGATATAAGTGATATAGTTTCAAATGGAGGCGAAACGAACGAGTTAGCTTCAAATCCATGCGAAACACATGATTTAGCTGCAAATCAATGCGATGTAGAAGGTTTAGCTTCAAATCCATGCGAAACAAATGGTTTAGCTACAAATACTTGTGATATACATTATTTAGCTACAACTGCATGCGAAACAAACGAGTTACCATCAAATCCATACGAAACACATGATTAAGCTTCAAATCAATGCGATGTAGATGGTTTGCTTCAAATCCATGCGATACACAAGATTTAGCTTCAAATCAATGTGATGTAGTGGGTTCAGCTTCAAATCCATGCGATATAAGTGATATAGCTTCAAAAGCAGGAGGAACAAACGAGGTAGCTTCAATTCCTTGCGAAACAAATGATTTAGCTTCAAATCAATGCGAAGTAGAAGGCGTAGTTTCAAATCCATGCGAAACAAATGGTTTAGCTACAAATACTTGTAATATACATTGCTTAGCTTCAAATCCATGCGAAACACACGATTTATCTTCAAATCAATGCGATGTAGACGTATTAGCTTCAAATCCATGCGATACACAAGATTTAGCTTCAAATCAATGCGATGTAGTAGGTTTAGCTCCAAATCCATGCGAAACAAATGATATAGTTTCAAACACTTGGGGTGTAAGTGATATAGCTTCAAATGAAGACCAATCAAAGGAGTTAGCTTCAAAATCCTCGCGATACAAATGATTTAGCTTCAAATACTAGCGATATAAGTAATGTAGATTCAACTGCAGGCGAAACGAACGAGTTAGCTTCAAATCCATGCGAAACACATGATTTAGCTGCAAATCATTGCGATATAGAAGGTTTAGCTTCAAATCCACGCGATACACTAGATTTAGCTGCAAATCATTGCGATGTAGAAGGTTTAGCTTCAAAACAATAAGAGGTAGAGGGTTTAGCTTCAAATCAATAGAATGTAGAAGATTTAGCTTCGAATCAATGCGATGTAGAAGGTTTAGCTTCAAATCCATTCGAAACACTTGATTTAGCTTCAAATCAATTCGAAGGACAAGGCTTAGATTCAAATCCATGCGAAACAAATGATTTAGCTTCAAATCAATGCGATGTAGAAGGTTTAGCTTCAAATCCATGCGATGTAGAAGGTTTAGCTTCAAATCCATGCGATACACAAGATTTAGCTTCAAATCCATGTGATACACAAGATTTAGCTTCAAATCAATGCGATGTAGTAGGTTCAGCTTCAAATCCATGCGGCACACATGATTTAGCTTCAAATACTTGCGATATAAGTGACATAGTTTCAAATGGAGGCGAAACGAACGAGTTAGCTTCAAATCCATGCGAAACAGATGACTTAGCTTCAAATCAATGCGATGTAGAAGGTGTAGCTTCAAATCCACGCGAAACATATGATTTAGCTTCAAACACTTGGGGTATAAGTGATATAGCTTCAAATGCAGACTAATCAAACGAGTTAGATTCAAAATCCACGCGATACACATGATTTAGCTTCAAATACTTGCGATATAAGTGATGTAGAATCAACTGCAGGCGAAACGAACGAGTTAGCTTCAAATCCATTCAAAACTCATGATTTAGCAGCAAATCAATGTGATGTAGAAGGTTTAGTTTCAAATCCATGCGATACACAAGATTTAGCTTCAAATCAATGCGATGTAGTAGGCTCAGCTTCAAATCCATGCGATATAAGTGATATACCTGAAAAAGCAGGAGGAACAAACGAGGTAGCTTCAATTCCATGCGAAACAAATGATTTAGCTTCAAATCAATGCGTAGTAGAAGGCGTAGCTTCAAATCCATGTGAAACAAATGGTTTATCTTCAAATCAATGCGATGTAGAAGGTTTAGCTTCAAATCCGTGCGATACACAAGATTTAGCTTCAAATCAATGCGATGTAGTAGGTTCAGCTTCAAATCCATGCGGCACATATGATTTAGCTTCAAATACTTGCGATATAAGTGATATAGTTTCAAATGGAGGCGAAACGAACGAGTTAGCTTCAAATCCATGCGAAACACATTATTTAGCTGCAAATCAATGTGATGTAGAAGGTTTAGCTTCAAATCCATGCGATACACAAGATTTAGCTTCATATCAATGCGATGTAGAAGGTTCAGCTTCAAATCCATGCGATACACAAGATTTAGCTTCAAATCAATGCGAAGTAGAAGGCGTTGCTTCAAATCCATGCGAAACAAATGGTTTAGCTACAAATACTTGTGATATACATTATTCAGCTACAACTGCATGCGAAACAAACGAGTTAGCTTCAAATCCATGCGAAACACACGATTTAGCTTCAAATCAATGCGATGTAGAAGGTTTAGCTTCAAATCCAAACGAAACACATGATTTAGCTTCAAATACTTGCGATATAAGTGATCTAGCTTCAAATACAGGCGAAACGAACGTGTTAGCTTCAAATCCATGCGAAACACATGATTCAGCTGCAAATCAATGCGATGCAGAAGGTTTAGCTTGAAATCCATGCCAAACACAATGATTTAGCTTCAAAGCCATGGGATGTAGAAGGTTTAGCTTCAAATCCATGCGAAACACATTATTTAGCTGCAAATCAGTGCGAAGTAGAAGACTCAGGTTCAAATCCATGCGATTCAAATGGTTCATTTTCAAATACTTGTGGAAGACATGATTTAGCCTCGAATCAATGCGATGTAGAAGGTTTAGCTTCAAATCCATGCAAAACACGTGATTTAACTTCCAATTAATGCGAAGTAGAAGGTTTAGATTCAAATCCATGCGAAACAAATGATATAGCTTCAAACACTTGGGGTGTAAGTGATATAGCTTCAAATGCAGACTAATCAAACGAGTTAGCTTCAAAATCCACGCGATACACATGATTTAGCTTCAAATACTTGCGATATAAGTGATGTAGATTCAACTGCAGGCGAAACGAACGAGTTAGCTTCAAATCCATTCGAAACTCATGATTTAGCAGCAAATCAATGTGATATAGAAGGTTTAGTTTCAAATCCATGCGATACACAAGATTTAGCTTCAAATCAATGCGACGTAGTAGGCTCAGCTTCAAATCCATGCGATATAAGTGATATAGCTTCAAAAGCAGGAGGAACAAACGAGGTGGCTTCAATTCCATGCGAAACAAATGATTTAGCTCCAAATCAATGCGAAGTAGAAGGCGTTGCTTGAAATCTATGCGAAACAAATGGTTTAGCTGCAAATCAATGCGATGTAGAAGGTTTAGCTTCAAATCCATGCGATACAGTAGATTTAGCTTCAAATCAATGCGATGTGGAAGGTTCTTCTTCAAATCCATACGACACATATGATCTAGCTTCAAATACTTGCGATATAAGTGATATAGCTTCAAAAGCTGGAGGAACAAACGAGGTAGCTTCAATTCCATGCGAAACAAATGATTTAGCTTCAAATCAATGCGTAGTAGAAGGCTTAGCTTCAAATTCATGCGAAACAAATGGTTTAGCTACAAATACTTGTGATATACATTATTTAGCTACAACTGCATGCGAAACAAACGAGTTAGCATCAAATCCATACGAAACACATGATTAAGCTTCAAATCAATGCGATGTAGATGGTTTGCTTCAAATCCATGCGATACACAAGATTTAGCTTCAAATCAATGTGATGTAGTAGGTTCAGCTTCAAATCCATGCGATATAAGTGATATAGCTTCAAAAGCAGGAGGAACAAACGAGGTAGATTCAATTCCATGCGAAACAAATGATTTAGCTTCAAATAAATGCGACGTAGAAGGCGTAGCTTCAAATCCATGCGAAACAAATGGTTTAGCAACAAATACTTGTGATATACATTACTTAGCTACAACTGCATGCGAAACTAACGAGTTAGCTTCAAATCCATGCGAAACACACGATTTATCTTCAAATCAATGCGATGTAGAAGGTTTAGCTTCAAATCCATGCGCTACACAAGATTTAGCTTCAAATCAATGCGATGTAGTAGGTTCAGCTTCAAATCCATGCGGGACATATGATTTAGCTTCAGATACTTGCGATATAAGTGATATAGTTTCAAATTGAGGCGAAACGAACGAGTTTGCTTCAAATCCATGCAAAACACATGATTTAGCTGCAAATCAATGTGATGTAGAAGGTTTAGCTTTAAATCCATGCGATACACAAGATTTAGCTTCATATCAATGCGATGTAGAAGGTTCAGCTTCAAATCCATGCGTCACATATGATTTAGCTTCAAATACTTGCGATATAAGTGATATAGCTTCAAAAGCTGGAGTAACAAACGAGGTGGCTTCAATCCCATGCGAAACGAATGATTTAGCTTCAAATCAATGCGAAGTAGAAGGCGTTGCTTGAAATCTATGCGAAACAAATGCTTTAGCTTCAAATCAATGCGATGTAGAAGGTTTAGCTTCAAATCCGTGCGATACACAAGATTTAGCTTCAAATCAATGCGATGTAGTAGGTTCAGCTTCAAATCCATGCGGCACATATGATTTAGCTTCAAATACTAGCTATATAAGTGATATAGTTTCAAATGGAGGCGAAACGAACGAGTTAGCTTCAAATCCATGCAAAACACATGATTTAGCTGCAAATCAATGCGATGTAGAAGGTTTAGCTTCAAATCCATGCGATACAGTAGATTTAGCTTCAAATCAATGCGATGTAGAAGGTTCTTCTTCAAATCCATACGACACATATGATCTAGCTTCAAATACTTGCGATATAAGTGATATAGCTTCAAAAGCTGGAGGAACAAACGAGGTAGCTTCAATTCCATGCGAAACAAATGATTTAGCTTCAAATCAATGCGTAGTAGACGGCTTAGCTTCAAATTCATGCGAAACAAATGGTTTAGCTACAAATACTTGTGATATACATTATTTAGCTACAACTGCATGCGAAACAAACGAGTTAGCATCAAATCCATACGAAACACATGATTAAGCTTCAAATCAATGCGATGTAGATGGTTTGCTTCAAATCCATGCGATACACAAGATTTAGCTTCAAATCAATGTGATGTAGTAGGTTCAGCTTCAAATCCATGCGATATAAGTGATATAGCTTCAAAAACAGGAGGAACAAACGAGGTAGATTCAATTCCATGCGAAACAAATGATTTAGCTTCAAATAAATGCGACGTAGAAGGCGTAGCTTCAAATCCATGCGAAACAAATGGTTTAGCTACAAATACTTGTGATATACATTACTTAGCTACAACTGCATGCGAAACTAACGAGTTAGCTTCAAATCCATGCGAAACACACGATTTATCTTCAAATCAATGCGATGTAGAAGGTTTAGCTTCAAATCCATGCGCTACACAAGATTTAGCTTCAAATCAATGCGATGTAGTAGGTTCAGCTTCAAATCCATGCGGGACATATGATTTAGCTTCAGATACTTGCGATATAAGTGATATAGTTTCAAATTGAGGCGAAACGAACGAGTTTGCTTCAAATCCATGCAAAACACATGATTTAGCTGCAAATCAATGTGATGTAGAAGGCTTAGCTTCAAATCCATGCGAATCAAATGGTTTAGCTTCAAATAATTGTGATATACGTTATTTAGATTGAACTGCATGCGCAAAGTACGAGTTACCTTCAAATCCATGCGAAACACATGATTTAGCTGCAAATCAATGCGATGAAGAAGGTTTAGATTCAAATCCATGCGAAACAAATGATATAGCTTCAAACACTTGGGGTGTAAGTGATATAGCTTCAAATGCAGACTAATCAAACGAGTTAGCTTCAAAATCCACGCGATACACATGATTTAGCTTCAAATACTTGTGATATAAGTGATGTAGATTCAACTGCAGGCGAAACGAACGAGATAGCTTCAAATCCATTCGGAACTCATGATTTAGCAGTAAATCAATGTGATATAGAAGGTTTAGTTTCAAATCCATGCGATACACAAGATTTAGCTTCAAATCAATGCGATGTAGTAGGCTCAGCTTCAAATCCATGCGATATAAGTGATATAGCTTCAAAAGCAGGAGGAACAAACGAGGTGGCTTCAATTCCATGCGAAACAAATGATTTAGCTCCAAATCAATGCGAAGTAGAAGGCGTTGCTTGAAATCTATGCGAAACAAATGCTTTAGCTTCAAATCAATGCGATGTAGAAGGTTTAGCTTCAAATCCGTGCGATACACAAGATTTAGCTTCAAATCAATGCGATGTAGTAGGTTCAGCTTCAAATCCATGCGGCACATATGATTTAGCTTCAAATACTAGCGATATAAGTGATATAGTTTCAAATGGAGGCGAAACGAACGAGTTAGCTTCAAATCCATGCAAAACACATGATTTAGCTGCAAATCAATGCGATGTAGGAGGTTTAGCTTCAAATCCATGCGATACAGTAGATTTAGCTTCAAATCAATGCGATGTAGAAGGTTCTTCTTCAAATCCATACGACACATATGATCTAGCTTCAAATACTTGCGATATAAGTGATATAGCTTCAAAAGCTGGAGTAACAAACGAGGTGGCTTCAATCCCATGCGAAACGAATGATTTAGCTCCAAATCAATGCGAAGTAGAAGGCGTTGCTTGAAATCTATGCGAAACAAATGCTTTAGCTTCAAATCAATGCGATGTAGAAGGTTTAGCTTCAAATCCGTGCGATACACAAGATTTAGCTTCAAATCAATGCGATGTAGTAGGTTCAGCTTCAAATCCATGCGGCACATATGATTTAGCTTCAAATACTAGCGATATAAGTGATATAGTTTCAAATGGAGGCGAAACGAACGAGTTAGCTTCAAATCCATGCAAAACACATGATTTAGCTGCAAATCAATGTGATGTAGAAGGTTTAGCTTTAAATCCATGCGATACACAAGATTTAGCTTCATATCAATGCGATGTAGAAGGTTCAGCTTCAAATCCATGCGTCACATATGATTTAGCTTCAAATACTTGCGATATAAGTGATATAGCTTCAAAAGCTGGAGTAACAAACGAGGTGGCTTCAATCCCATGCGAAACGAATGATTTAGCTTCAAATCAATGCGAAGTAGAAGGCGTTGCTTGAAATCTATGCGAAACAAATGCTTTAGCTTCAAATCAATGCGATGTAGAAGGTTTAGCTTCAAATCCGTGCGATACACAAGATTTAGCTTCAAATCAATGCGATGTAGTAGGTTCAGCTTCAAATCCATGCGGCACATATGATTTAGCTTCAAATACTAGCGATATAAGTGATATAGTTTCAAATGGAGGCGAAACGAACGAGTTAGCTTCAAATCCATGCAAAACACATGATTTAGCTGCAAATCAATGCGATGTAGAAGGTTTAGCTTCAAATCCATGCGATACAGTAGATTTAGCTTCAAATCAATGCGATGTAGAAGGTTCTTCTTCAAATCCATACGACACATATGATCTAGCTTCAAATACTTGCGATATAAGTGATATAGCTTCAAAAGCTGGAGGAACAAACGAGGTATCTTCAATTCCATGCGAAACAAATGATTTAGCTTCAAATCAATGCGTAGTAGACGGCTTAGCTTCAAATTCATGCGAAACAAATGGTTTAGCTACAAATACTTGTGATATACATTATTTAGCTACAACTGCATGCGAAACAAACGAGTTAGCATCAAATCCATACGAAACACATGATTAAGCTTCAAATCAATGCGATGTAGATGGTTTGCTTCAAATCCATGCGATACACAAGATTTAGCTTCAAATCAATGTGGTGTAGTAGGTTCAGCTTCAAATCCATGCGATATAAGTGATATAGCTTCAAAAGCAGGAGGAACAAACGAGGTAGATTCAATTCCATGCGAAACAAATGATTTAGCTTCAAATAAATGCGACGTAGAAGGCGTAGCTTCAAATCCATGCGAAACAAATGGTTTAGCTACAAATACTTGTGATATACATTACTTAGCTACAACTGCATGCGAAACTAACGAGTTAGCTTCAAATCAATGCGATGTAGAAGGTTTAGCTTCAAATCCATGCGCTACACAAGATTTAGCTTCAAATCAATGCGATGTAGTAGGTTCAGCTTCAAATCCATGCGGGACATATGATTTAGCTTCAGATACTTGCGATATAAGTGATATAGTTTCAAATTGAGGCGAAACGAACGAGTTTGCTTCAATCCCATGCGAAACGAATGATTTAGCTTCAAATCAATGCGAAGTAGAAGGCGTTGCTTGAAATCTATGCGAAACAAATGGTTTAGCTACAAATACTTGTGATATAAGTGATCTAGCTTCAAATACAGGCGAAACGAACGAGTTAGCTTCAAATCCATGCGAAACACATGATTCAGCTGCAAATCTATGCGATGCAGAAGGTTTAGCTTGATATCCATGCGAAACACATGATTTAGCTTAAATCCATGGGATGTAGAAGGTTTAGCTTCAAATCCATGCGAGACACATTATTTAGCTGCAAATCAGTGCGAAGTAGAAGGCTCAGGTTCAAATCCATGCGATTCAAATGGTTCTTCTTCAAATACTTGTGAAAGATTTGATTTAGCTACAACTGCATGCGAAACACATGATTTAGCTTCAAATCAATGCGTTGTAGAAGGTTTACATTCAAATCCATGCAAAACACGTGATTTAACTTCCAATTAATGCGAAGTAGAAGGCTTAGCTTTAAATCCATGCGAATCAAATGGTTTAGCTTCAAATACTGGTGATATACGTTATTTAGATTTAACTGCATGCGCAACGAACGAGTTAGCTTCAAATCCATGCGAAACACATGATTTAGCTGCAAATCAATGCGATGAAGAAGGTTTAGCTTCAAATCCATGCGAAACAAATAACATAGCTTCAAACACTTGGGGTGCAAGTAATACAGCTTCAAATGAAGACTAATCAAACGAGTTAGCTTCAAAATCCACGCGATATACATGATTTAGCTTCATATACTAGCGATATAAGTAATGTAGATTCAACTGCAGGCGAAACGAACGAGTTAGCATCAAATCAATGCGAAACACATGATTTGGCTGCAAATCATTGCGATGTAGAAGGTTTAGCTTCAAAACAATAAGAGGTAGAAGGTTTAGGTTCAAATCAATAGAATGTAGAAGATTCAGCTTCAAATCAATGCGATGTAGAAGGTTTAGCTTCAAATCCACGCGAAACATATGATTTAGCTTCAAACACTTGGGGTATGAGTGATATAGCTTCAAATGCAGACTAATCAAACGAGTTAGCTTCAAAATCCACGCGATACACATGATTTAGCTTCAAATACTTCCGATACAAGTGATGTAAATTCAACTGCAGGAGAAACGAACGAGTTAGCTTCAAATCCATGCGAAACACATGATTTAGCTTCAAATCAATGCGATGTAGAAGGTTTAGCTTCAAATCCATACAAAACACATGATTTAGCTTCAAGTCAATTCGAAGGACAAGGCTTAGATTAAAATCCTTGCGAAACAAATGATTTAGCTTCAAATCATTGCGAAGTAGAATGCTTAGCTTCAAATCCATGCGAAATAAATGGTTTAGCTTCAAACACTTGGGGTATAAGTGATATAGCTCCAAAAGCAGACTAATCAAACGAGTTAGCTTCGAAATCCCAGCGATACACAAGATTTAGCATCAAATACTTGCGATATTAGTGATGTAGCTTCAACTGGATGCGAAACAATCGAGTAACCTTCAAAATCCATGTGATACACATGATGTAGCTTCAAATCAATGCGAAGTAGAAAGATTAGCTTCAAATACATGCGGAACAAACGATTGAACTTCAAACACTTCGGATATAGGTGATATAGCTTCAAATGCAGACTAATCAAACGAGTTAGCTTCAAATCCATGCGAAACACATGATTTAGCTGCAAATCAATGCGATGTAGAAGGTTTAGCTTCAAATCCCATGCGAAACAAATGATTTAGCATCAGATACTTGTTATATAAGTGATATAGCTTCAAATGCAGGGGAAACAAACGAGATAGCTTCAAATCCATGCGAAACACATGATTTAGCTGCAAATCAATGCGATGTAGAAGGTTCAGCTTCAAATTCCATGCGAAACACATGATTTAGCTTCAAATCAATAAGATGTAGAAGGTTTCGCTTCAAATCAATACGATGTAGAAGGTTTAGCTTCAAATCCATGCGACACAAATGACTTAGCTTCAGATACATGCGATATAAGTGATATAGCTACAAATGAATGCGAAACAAACGAGTTAGCTCCATAACCATGCGAAACATATAATTTTTACTTCAAATCAATGCGATGTAAAAGGTTTAGCTTCAAATCCATGCGAAACAAATGATTTAGCATCAGATACTAGCGATATGGTTAATATAGCTTCAAATGCAGGGAAAACAAACGAGTTAGCTTCAAATCCATGCGAAACAGATGATTTAGCAGCAAATCAATGCGATGTAGAAGGTTAGCTTCAAATCCATGCCAAACACATGATTTAGCTTCAAATCAATGGGATGTTGAAAGTTTATCTTCAAATCCATGCGAAACACATTATTTAGCTGCAAATCAGTGCGAAGTAGAAGGCTCAGGTTCAAATCCATGCGATTCAAACGGTTCATCTTCAAATACTTGTGAATGACATGATTTAGCTCCAACTGCATGCGAAACAAACGAGTTAGCTTCAAATCCATGCGAAACACATGATTTAGCTTCAAATCAATGCGATGTGGAAGGTTTAGCTTCAAATCCATGCGAAACAAATGGTTTAGCTACAAATACTTGTGATCTACATTATTTAGTTATAACTGCATACGAAACGAACGAGTTAGCTTCAAATCCATGCGAAACACACGATTTAGCTTGAAATCAATGCGATGTAGAAGGTTTAGCCTCAAATCACTGCGATGTAGAAGGTTTAGTTTCAAATCCAAGCGAAAAACATGATTTAGCTTCAATACTTGCGATATAAGTGTTCCAGCTCCAAAAACAGGCGAAACGAACGAGTTAGCTACAAATCCATGCGAAACACATGATTCAGCTGCAAATCAATTCGAAGGACAAGGCTTAGATTCAAATCCATGCGAAACAAATGATTTAGCTTCAAACACTTGGGGTATAAGTGATATAGCTTCAAATGCAGAGTAATCAAACGAGTTAGCTTCAAAATCCACGCGATACACATGATTTAGCTTCAAATACTTGCGACATAAGTGATGTAGATTCATCTGCAGGCGAAACGAACGAGTTAGCTTCAAATCCATGCGAAACACATGGTTTAGCTGCAAATCAATGCGATGTAGAAGGTTTAGCTTCAAATCCATATGAAACACATGATTTAGCTTCAAATCAATTCGAAGAACAAGGCTTAGATTCAAATCCATGCGAAACAAATGATTTTGCTGCAAATCAATGTGATGTAGAAGGCTTAGCTTCAAATCCATGCGAGACACATGATTTAGCTTCAAATCAATGCGATGTAGAAGGTTTAGCTTCAAATTCACGCGAAACATATGATTTAGCTTCAAACACTTGGGGTATAAGTGATATAGCTTCAAATGCAGACTAATCAAACGAGTTAGCTTCAAAATCCACGCGATACACATGATTTAGCTTCAAATACTTCCCATACAAGTGATGTAAATTCAACTGCAGGAGAAACGAACGAGTTAGCTTCAAATCCATGCGAAACACATGATTTAGCTTCAAATCAATGCGATGTAGAAGGTTTAGCTTCAAATCCATACAAAACACATGATTTAGCTTCAAGTCAATTCGAAGGACAAGGCTTAGATTAAAATCCTTGCGAAACAAATGATTTAGCTTCAAATCATTGCGAAGTAGAATGCTTAGCTTCAAATCCATGCGAAATAAATGGTTTAGCTTCAAACACTTGGGGTATAAGTGATATAGCTTCAAAAGCAGACTAATCAAACGAGTTAGCTTCGAAATCCCAGCGATACACAAGATTTAGCATCAAATACTTGCGATATTAGTGATGTAGCTTCAACTGGATGCGAAACAAACGAGTAACCTTCAAAATCCATGTGATACACATGATGTAGCTTCAAATCAATGCGAAGTAGAAAGATTAGCTTCAAATACATGCGGAACAAACGATTGAACTTCAAACACTTCGGATATAGGTGATATAGCTTCAAATGCAGACTAATCAAACGAGTTAGCTTCAAATCCATGCGAAACACATGATTTAGCTGCAAATCAATGCGATGTAGAAGGTTTAGCTTCAAATCCCATGCGAAACAAATGATTTAGCATCAGATACTTGTTATATAAGTGATATAGCTTCAAATGCTGGGGAAACAAACGAGATAGCTTCAAATCCATGCGAAACACATGATTTAGCTGCAAATCAATGCGATGTAGAAGGTTCAGCTTCAAATTCCATGCGAAACACATGATTTAGCTTCAAATCAATAAGATGTAGAAGGTTTCGCTTCAAATCAATACGATGTAGAAGGTTTAGCTTCAAATCCATGCGACACAAATGACTTAGCTTCAGATACATGCGATATAAGTGATATAGCTACAAATGAATGCGAAACAAACGAGTTAGCTCCATAACCATGCGAAACATATAATTTTTACTTCAAATCAATGCGATGTAAAAGGTTTAGCTTCAAATCCATGCGAAACAAATGATTTAGCATCAGATACTAGCGATATGGTTAATATAGCTTCAAATGCAGGGAAAACAAACGAGTTAGCTTCAAATCCATGCGAAACAGATGATTTAGCAGCAAATCAATGCGATGTAGAAGGTTTAGCTTCAAATCCATGCCAAACACATGATTTAGCTTCAAATCAATGGGATGTTGAAAGTTTATCTTCAAATCCATGCGAAACACATTATTTAGCTGCAAATCAGTGCGAAGTAGAAGGCTCAGGTTCAAATCCATGCGATTCAAACGGTTCATCTTCAAATACTTGTGAATGACATGATTTAGCTCCAACTGCATGCGAAACAAACGAGTTAGCTTCAAATCCATGCGAAACACATGATTTAGCTTCAAATCAATGCGATGTGGAAGGTTTAGCTTCAAATCCATGCGAAACAAATGGTTTAGCTACAAATACTTGTGATCTACATTATTTAGTTATAACTGCATACGAAACGAACGAGTTAGCTTCAAATCCATGCGAAACACACGATTTAGCTTGAAATCAATGCGATGTAGAAGGTTTAGCCTCAAATCACTGCGATGTAGAAGGTTTAGTTTCAAATCCAAGCGAAAAACATGATTTAGCTTCAAATACTTGCGATATAAGTGTTCCAGCTCCAAAAACAGGCGAAACGAACGAGTTAGCTACAAATCCATGCGAAACACATGATTCAGCTGCAAATCAATTCGAAGGACAAGGCTTAGATTCAAATCCATGCGAAACAAATGATTTAGCTTCAAACACTTGGGGTATAAGTGATATAGCTTCAAATGCAGAGTAATCAAACGAGTTAGCTTCAAAATCCACGCGATACACATGATTTAGCTTCAAATACTTGCGACATAAGTGATGTAGATTCATCTGCAGGCGAAACGAACGAGTTAGCTTCAAATCCATGCGAAACACATGGTTTAGCTGCAAATCAATGCGATGTAGAAGGTTAAAGCTTCAAATCAACAAGAGGTAGAAGGTTTAGCTTCAAATCAATAGAATGTAGAAGGTTTAGCTTCAAATCAATGCGATGTAGAAGGTTTAGCTTCAAATCCATATGAAACACATGATTTAGCTTCAAATCAATTCGAAGAACAAGGCTTAGATTCAAATCCATGCGAAACAAATGATTTTGCTGCAAATCAATGTGATGTAGAAGGCTTAGCTTCAAATCCATGCGAGACACATGATTTAGCTTCAAATCAATGCGATGTAGAAGGTTTAGCTTCAAATTCACGCGAAACATATGATTTAGCTTCAAACACTTGGGGTATAAGTGATATAGCTTCAAATGCAGACTAATCAAACGAGTTAGCTTCAAAATCCACGCGATACACATGATTTAGCTTCAAATACTTCCCATACAAGTGATGTAAATTCAACTGCAGGAGAAACGAACGAGTTAGCTTCAAATCCATGCGAAACACATGATTTAGCTTCAAATCAATGCGATGTAGAAGGTTTAGCTTCAAATCCATACAAAACACATGATTTAGCTTCAAATCAATTCGAAGGACAAGGCTTAGATTAAAATCCTTGCGAAACAAATGATTTAGCTTCAAATCATTGCGAAGTAGAATGCTTAGCTTCAAATCCATGCGAAATAAATGGTTTAGCTTCAAACACTTGGGGTATAAGTGATATAGCTTCAAAAGCAGACTAATCAAACGAGTTAGCTTCGAAATCCCAGCGATACACAAGATTTAGCATCAAATACTTGCGATATAAGTGATTTAGCTTCAACTGGATGCGAAACAAACGAGTAACCTTCAAAATCCATGTGATACACATGATGTAGCTTCAAATCAATGCGAAGTAGAAAGATTAGCTTCAAATACATGCGAAACACATTATTTAGCTGCAAATCAGTGCGAAGTAGAAGGCTCAGGTTCAAATCCATGCGATTCAAACGGTTCATCTTCAAATACTTGTGAATGACATGATTTAGCTCCAACTGCATGCGAAACAAATGAGTTAGCTTCAAATCCATGCGAAACACATGATTTAGCTTCAAATCAACTCGAAGTACAAGGCTTAGATTCAAATCCATGCGAAACAAATGGTTTAGCTACAAATTCTTGTGATATACGTAATTTAGATTTAACTGCATGCGCAACGAACGAGTTAGCTTCAAATCCATGCGAAACACATAATTTAGCTTCAAATCTTTTCGATGTAGAAGGTTTAGCTTCAAATCCATGCGAAACAATTGATTTAGCTTAAGATGCTTGCGATATAAGTGATATAGCTTCAAATGCAGACGAAACAACGGGTTAGCTTCAACTCCATGCGAAACACATGATTTAGCTGCAAATCAATGCGATGTAAAAGGTTTAGCTTCAAATCCATGCGAAACAAATGATTTAGCATCAGATACTTGCGATATGGTTAATATAGCTTCAAATGCAGGGAAAACAAACGAGTTAGCTTCAAATCCATGCGAAACACATTATTTAGCAGCAAATCAATGCGATGTAGAAGGTTTAGCTTCAAATCCATGCGAAACACATGGTTTAGCTGCAAATCAATGCGATGTAGAAGGTTAAAGCTTCAAATCAACAAGAGGTAGAAGGTTTAGCTTCAAATCAATAGAATGTAGAAGGTTTAGCTTCAAATCAATGCGATGTAGAAGGTTCAGCTTCAAATCCATACAAAACACATGATTTAGACTCAAATCAATTCGAAGGACAAGGCTTAGATTAAAATCCTTGCGAAACAAATGATTTAGCTTCAAATCATTGCGAAGTAGAATGCTTAGCTTCAAATCCATGCGAAATAAATGGTTTAGCTTCAAACACTTGGGGTATAAGTGATATAGCTTCAACTGGATGCGAAACAAACGAGTAACCTTCAAAATCCATGTGATACACATGATGTAGCTTCAAATCAATGCGAAGTAGAAAGATTAGCTTCAAATACATGCGGAACAAACGATTGAACTTCAAACACTTCGGATATAGGTGATATAGCTTCAAATGCAGACTAATCAAACGAGTTAGTTTCAAATCCATGCGAAACACATGATTTAGCTGCAAATCAATACGATGTAGAAGGTTTAGCTTCAAATCCATGCGAAACAAATGGTTTAGCTTCAAATACTTGTGATATACGTTATTTAGACTTAACTGCATGCGCATCGAACGAGTTAGATTCAAATCCATGCGAAACACACGATTTAGCTTCAAATCAATGCGAAGTAGAAGGCTTAGCTTCAAATCCATGCGATACGCAAGATTTAGCTTCAAATCAATGCGATCTAGAAGGTTCAGCTTCAAATCCATGCGACACATATGATTTAGCTTCAAATACTTGCGATATAAGTGATATAGCTTCAAAAGCAGGAGGAACAAACGAGGCAGCTTCAATTCCATGCAAAACAAATGATTTAGCTTCAAATCAATTCGAAGTAGAAGGCTTAGCTTCAAATCCATGCGAAACAAATGGTTTAGCTACAAATACTTGTGGTAAACATTATTTAGCTACAACCGCATGCGAAACAAACGAGTTAGCTTCAAATCCATGCGAAACACATGATTTAGATTCAAATCAATGCGATGTAGAAGGTTTAGCTTCAAATCCATGCGATACACAAGATTTAGCTTCAAATCAATGCGATGTAGAAGGTTCAGCTTAAAAAACAATGCGACACAAATGATTTAGCTTGAGATACTTGCGATATAAGTTATATAGCTTCAAATGAAGTGCAACAAACGAGTTAGCTTCAAATCAACGCGAAACACATGATTTAGCTTCAAGTCAATGCGATGTAGAAGATTTAGCTTCAAATCCAAGCGATACACAAGATTTAGCTTCAAATCAATGCGATGTAGAAGGTTCAGCTTCAAATCTATGGGACACATATGATTTAGCTTCAAATACTTGGGATATATGTGATATAGCTTCAACAGCTGGAGGAACAAACGAGGTAGCTTCAATTCCATGCGAAACAAATGATTTAGCTTCAAATCAATGCGATCTAGAAAGTTTAGCTTCAAATCCATGCGAAACAAATGGTTTAAGTACAAATACTTGTGATATACATTATTTAGCTACAACTGCTTGCGAAACAAACGAGTTAGCTTCAAGTCCATGCGAAACACATGGTTTCGCTGCAAATCAATGCGATGTAGAAGGTTTAGCTTCAAATTCCATGCGAAACACATGATTTAGCTTCAAATCAACTCGAAGTACAAGGCTTAGGTTCAAATAAATTCAAAAGAAATGGTTTAGATACAAATACTTGTGATATACGTTATTTAGATTTAACTGCATGCGCAACGAACGAGTTAGCTTCAAATCCATGCGAAACACATGATTTAGCTTCAAATCAATAAGATGTAGAAGGTTTCGCTTCAAATCCATGGGACACATATGATTTAGCTTCAAATACTTGCGATATATGTGATATAGCTTCAACAGCTGGAGGAACAAACGAGGTAGCTTCAAATCCAAGCGAAACACATGATTTAGCTTCCAATACTTGCGATATAAGTGATATAGCTTCAAAAGCAGGAGGAACAAACGAGGTAGCTTCAATTTCATGCGAAACAAATGATTTAGCTTCAAATCAATGCGAAGTAGAAGGCTTAGGTTCAAATCCATGCGAAACAAATGGTTTAGCTACAAATACTTGTGATATATATTATTTAGCTACAACCGCATGCGAAACAAACGAGTTAGCTTCAAATCCATGCGAAACACATGATTTAGATTCCAATCAATGCGATGTAGAAGGTTTAGCTTCAAATCCATGCGATACAGAAGATTTAGCTTCAAATCAATGCGATGTAGAAGGTTCAGCTTAAATAACAATGCGACACAAATGATTTAGCTTGAGATACTTGCGATATGAGTTATATAGCTTCAAATGCAGCGAAACAAACGAGTTAGCTTCAAATCAACGCGAAACACAAGATTTAGCTTCAAGTCAATTCGATGTAGAAGATTTAGCTTCAAATCCAAGCGAAACACATGATTTAGCTTCAAATCAATGTGATGTAGAAGGTTTAGCTTGAAATCCATGCGAAACAAATGGTTTAGTTACAAATACTTGTGATATATATTATTTAGCTACAACTGCATGCGAAACAAACGAGTTAGCTTCAAATCCATGCGAAACACATGATTTAGCTTCAAATCAATGCGATGCAGAAGGTTTAGCTTCAAATCCATGCGATACACAAGATTTAGCTTCAAATCAATGCGATGTGGAAGGTTCAGCTTCAAATCCATGCGACACATATGATTTAGCTTCAAATACTTGTGATATAAGTGATATAGCTTCAAAAGCTGGAGGAACAAACGAGGTAGCTTCAATTCCATGCGAAACAAATGATTTAGCTTCAAATATATGCGAAGTAGAAGGTTTAGCTTCAAATCCATGCGAAACAAATGGTTTAGCTACAAATACTTGTGATATACATTATTTAGCCACAACCGCATGCGAAACAAACGAGTTAGCTTTAAATCCATGCAAAACACATGATTAAGTTGCAAATCAATGCGAAGTAGAAGGATTAGCTTCAAATCAGTGCGGAACAAATGGTTTAGCTACAAATACTTGTGATATACATTATTTAGCTACAACCGCATGCGAAACAAATGAGTTAGCTTCAAATCCAAGCGAAACACATGATTTAGCTTCAAATCAATGTGATGTAGAAGGTTTAGCTTCAAATCCATACGAAACACATGATTTAGCTTCAAATCAATTCGAAGGACAAGGCTTAGATTCAAATCCATGCGAAACAAATGATTTAGCTTCAAACACTTGGGGTATAAGTGAAGTGGATTCAACTGCAGGAAAAACGAACGAGTTAGCTTCAAATCCATGCGAAACACATGATTTAGCTGCAAATCAATGTGATGTGGAAGGTTTAGCTTCAAATCCATGCGATACACAAGATTTAGCTTCAAATCAATGCGATGTAGAAGGTTCAGCTTCAAATCCATGGGACACATATGATTTAGCTTCAGATACTTGCTATATATGTGATATAGCTTCAACAGCTGGAGGAACAAACGAGATAGCTTCAAATCCAAGCGAAACACATGATTTAGCTTCAAATACTTGCGATATATGTGAAATAGTTTCAAATGCAGGCGAAACGAACGAGTTAGCTTCAAATCCATGCGAAACACATGATTCAGCTGCAAATCAATGCGATATAGAAGGTTTAGCTTCAAATCCATGCCAAACACGCGAATTAGCTTCAAATCCATGCGAGACACATTATATAGGTGCAAATCAGTGCGAAGTAGAATCCTCAGGGTCAAATCCATGCGATTCAGATGGTTCATCTTCAAATACTTGTGAAAGACATGATTTAGTTTCAATTGCATGCGAAACAAACGAGTTACCTTCAAATACACGCGAAACACATGATTTAGCTTCAAATCAATGCGAAGTAGAAGGCTTAGCTTCAAATCCATGCGAAACACATAATTTAGCTTCAAATCAATGCGATGTAGAAGGTTTAGCTTCAAATCAATGCGATGTAGAAGGTTTAGCTTCAAATCAATGCGATGTAGAAGGTTTAGCTTCAATTCCATGCGACACAAATGATTTAGCGTCAGATACTTGCGATATAAGTGATATAGCTTCAAATGCAGGGGAAACAAACGAGTTACCTTCAAATCCAAGCAAAACACATGATTAAGCTTCAAATCAATGCGATGTAGAAGTTTTAGCTTCAAATCCATGCGACACAAATGATTTAGCGTCAGATACTTGCGACATAAGTGATATAGCTTCAAATGCAGGGGAAACAAACGCGAGTTAGCTTCAAATCCATGCAAAACACATGATTAAGCTTCAAATCAATGCGATGTAGAAGGTTTAGCTTCAAATCCACGCGATACAAACGATTTAAATTCAAACACTTGGGATATAATTGATATAGCTTCAAATGCAGACGAATCAAACGAGTTAGCTTCAAAATCCATGCGATGCACATGATGTAGCTTCAAATCAATGCGAAGTAGAAGGATTAGCTTCAAATCCATGCGGAACAAACGATTGAGCTTCAAACACTACGGATATAGGTGATATAGCTTCAGCTGCATGCGAAACAAACGAGTTAGCTTCAAAATTCATGCGATGCACATGATGTAGCTTCAAATCAATGCGAAATAGAAGGATTAGCTTCAAATCCATGCGGAATAAACGATTGAGCTTCAAACACATCGGATATAGGTGATATAGCTTCATCTGCATGCGAAACAAACGAGTTAGCTTCAAGTCCATGCGAAACACATGATTTAGCTGCAAATACTTGCGAATATAAGTGATATTGCTTAAAATGCTGGCGAAACAAACGAGTTAGCTTCAGATCCATGCGAAATACATGATTTAGCTTGAAATCAATTCGAAGTAGAAGGCTTAGCTTCAAATCCAGCGAGACAAATGTTTTAGCTTCAAATCAGTGCGAAGTAGAAGGCTCAGCTTCAAATCCATGCGAATCAAATGGTTCGGTTTCAAATACTTGTAAAATACATGATTTAGCTTCAACTGCATGCGAAACACATAGTTTAGCTTAATATTCATGCGAAACGAATGGTTCAGCTCCAAATACTTGTGATATACATGATTTAGCTTCAACTGCATGTGAAACAAACATGTTAGCTTAAAATCCAAGCGAAACACATGATTCAGCTTCAAATCAATGCGAAGTAAAAGGCGTAGTTTCAAATCCATGCGACACAAATCATTTAGCTTCAAATACTTGCGATATAAATGATATAGCTTCAAATGCAGGCGAAACAAACCAGTTAGCTTCTAATCCATGCGAAACTCATGATTAATGATGAAACACAGCATTAAATTCATGCGAAATAAAAGATTTACATTCAAGTACTTCCGATATTAATGATGTATCTTCAAATGCAGGCGAATCAAACGAGTTAGCTTCAAATCCATGCGAAAAACATGATTTATCTTCAAATCAATGCGATATAGAAGAATAAGCTTCGAATCCATGCGAAACAAATGATCTACATCAAATACGTGCGATTTAAGTGATATAGCTTCATATGCAGGCGAAACAAAGGAGATTACTTCAAATCGATGCGAATCACATGATTTAGTTTCAAATCAATGCGAAGTAGTGGGCTTAGCTTCAAATCCATGCGAAACAAGTGATTGAGCTTCAAATACTTGCGAATATAAGGGATACAGCTCCAAATGCAGACGAAACACACGAATTGGCTTCAAATCCATGCGAAACAAGTGATTTAGTTTCAAGTAAATTCTTAGTGGAAGGCTTAGCTTCAAATCCATGCGAAACAAAAGATTTAGCTTCAAATACTAGAGAATATAAGTGATATAGCTTCCAATGCAGGCGAAACAAACGGGCTAGCTTCAAATCCATGCGAAACACATGATTTAGCTTCAAATCAATACGAAGTAGAGAGCTTAGCTTCAATATCATGCGGAACAGAAGATTTAGCTTCAAATACTTGCGAACATAAGTGATATAGCTTCAAATGCAGGCGAAACAAACGAGTTAGCTTCAAATCCAAGCGAAACACATGATTTAGCTTCAAATCAATGCGAAGTAGAGGGTTTAGCTCAAATCCATGCGAAACGAATGATTTAGCTACAAATACTTGCGATTGTAAGGGACACAGCTTCAAATGCATGCGAAACAAACGAGCTAGCTTCAAATACTTGCAATATAATTGAAACAGTTTCAAATGCAGACAAAACAAACGAGTTAGGTTCACATCCGTGCGAAACAAATGATTTAGCTTCAAATACTCTCGATATTAGTGATATAGCTGCACATGAAGTCGAAACAAACGGGTTTGCTTCAAATCCATGCAAAACAAATGGTTCAGCTTCAAATACTTGCGATAAAAATGAAGTAGCTTCAAATACAGTCAACACAAACGAGCTAGCTTCAAATCCAAGCGAAACACAAGATTTGATTTAGTTTCAAATCAATTCCTACTAGAAGGATTAGCTTCAAATCCATGCAAAATAAATGGTTCGGCTTCAAATACTTGCGATATAAATGAAGTAGCTTCAAATACAGTCAACACAAACGAGTTAGCTTCAAATTCAAGCGAAGTACAAGATTTAGCTTCATATCAACGCGAAGTAGAAGTCTTAGCTTCAAATCCATGCGACACAACTGATTTAGCTTCGAATTCTTGAGATATTATTGAAACAGCTTCAAATGCAGACGACACAATCGAGTTATCATCAAATTCATGCAAAACACATGATTAAGCTTCAAATCGATGTAATGTAGAAGGTTCAGCTTCAACTGCATGCGACAACAATGATTTAGCTTGAGATACATGCGATATATGTGAAATAGCTCCAAATGCAGGCGAAGCAAACGAGGTAGCTTCAAATCCGTGCGAATCAAATGATTTAGCTGCAAATCAATGCGATGTAGAAGGTTTAGCTTCAAATCCATGCGAAACACATGATTTAGCTGCAAAACAATGCGATGAAGAAGGTTTAGCTTCCAATCCATGCGAAACAAATAATTTAGCATCAGATACTTGCTATATAAGTGATATAGCTTCAAATGAAGGCGAATCAAACCAGTTAGCTTCAATTCCATGCGAAGCACATGATTTAGCTTAAAATTCAAGCGAAACACATGGAATAGATACAAATTCGAGCGAAACAAATGATTTAGGTTCAGATACTTGCGATATACATGATTTAGCATCAACTGCATGCGAAACAAACGAGTTAGCTTCAAATCCATGAGAAACAAATGATTTAGCTACAGATACTTGCGATATAAATGATATAGCTTCAAATGCAGGGGAAACAAATGAGTTATCTTCAAATCCATGCGAAAGACATGATTTGGCTTCAAATCCAAGCGAAACACATGATCTAGCTTCAAATCAATGCGATGTAGAAGGTCTAGCATCAATTCCGCGCGAAACAAATGATTTAGCTTCAAATACTTGCGATATAAATGATATAGCTTCAAATGCACGGGCAACAAACCAGTTACCTTCAAATCCATGCGAAACACATGATTTGGCTTCAAATCCAAGCGAAACACATGATCTATCTTAAAATCAATGCGATGTAGAAGGTCTGGCATCAATTCCGCGCGAAACAAATGATTTAGCTTCAAATACTTGCGATATAAGTGATATAGCTTCAATTGCAGGCGACACAAACGAGTTCGCTTCAAATCCATGCGAAAGACATGATTTAGCTTCAAATGCAGGCGAAACAAACGAGTTAGCTTCAAAATCCATGCGAATACACATGATTTAGCTTCAAATCCAAGCGAAACACATGATCTGGCTTCAAAACAATGCGATGTAGAAGGTCTAACTTCAATTCCGCGCGAAACAAATGATTTAGCTTCAAATACTTGCGATATAAGTGATATAGCTTCTAATGCAGGCGAAACAAACGAGATAGTTTCAAATCCATGAGAAACACATGACTTAGCTTCACGTCAATGCGAAGTAGAAGGCTTAGTTTCAAATCAATGCGAAACAAATGGTTTAGCTTCAAATACTTGCGATATACATGATTTAGCTTCAACTTCATGCGAAACAAACGAGTTAGCTACAAATCCATGCAAAATACATGATTTAGATTCAAATCCATGCGAAGTAGAAGGATTTAGCTTCAAATACTTGTTTTATACATTATTTAGCTTCACCGGCATGCGAAACAAACGAGTTAGGTTCAAATCAAACGAAACACATGATATAGCTTCAAATCAATGCAAAGTAGAAGCCTTAGCTTCAGATCCATGAGAAACAAATGGTTTAGCATCAAATACTTGTGATATACATGATTTAGCTTGAACTCCATGCGAAACAAACGAGTTATCTTGTAATCCATGCGAAACACATGATTTAGCTTCAAATGAATGCGAAGTAGAAGGCTTAGCTCCAAATACATCAGAACCAAATGATTTATCTCTGGAATTGCGATATATGTGATATAGCTTCAAATGCACGCGAAACAATCGAGTTAGATTCAAATCCATGCGAAATACATGATTTAGTTCAAATAAATGAGAAGTAGATGGTTTAGCTTCAAATCCATGCGAAACAAACGAGTTAGCTTCAAATCCATGCGGAACGCATGATTTAGCTTTAAATCAATGCGAAGTGGAAGGCTTATCTTCGAATCCAAGCGAAACAAATGCTTTAGCTTCAAATAGTTGTGATATACATGATTTAGCTTCAACTGCATGCGAAACAAACGAGTTAGCTCCAAATCCAAACGAAATACATGATTTAGTTTCAAATCAATGCGAAGTGGAAGGTTTAGCTTCAAATCCAAGCGAAACAAATGGATTAGCTTAAAGTACTTGCGAATATAAGTAGTATAGCTTCAACTGCATGCGAAACTATCGAGTTAGCTTCAAATCCATGCGAAGTAGAAGGATTATCTTCCAATACATGAGAAACAAATGGTTTAGCTTCAAATACTTGTGATATACATGATTTAGCTTCAACTGCATTCGAAACAAACGAGTTAGCTTCAAGTCTAAGCGAAACACATGATTTAGTCTCAAATCAATGCGAAGAAGAGGGCTTAGCTTCAAATCCATGCGAATCAAATAGTTTAGATTCAAATTCATGTGATATACATGATTTATCTTCAAATGCAGGCGAAGCAAACGACTTATCTTCAAATCCATACGAATCACACGACTTAGCTCCAAATCAATGCGACGTAGATGGCTTATCTTCGAAACCATGCGAAACAAATGGTTTAGCTTCAAATACTTGTGATATACATGATTTAGCTTCAAATGCTGGAAAAACAAACGAGTTAGCTTCAAATCCATGCGAAACACGTGATTTACCTTCAAATCAATGCGAAGTAGAAGGCTTAGCTTTAAATCCATGCGACACAAATGATTTAGCTTCAAATGATTGCGATATAAATGATATAGCTTCAAATGCAGCCGAAACAAACAAGTTAGATTCAAATCCGTGCAAAACACATGATTTAGCTTCAAATTCTTGCGAATCACTTGGTTAAGCTTCATAAATTCATATTATTACGAAACAGATGGTTTGTATTCAGATACTTGTGATAAACATAATTTAGCTTCAACTGCATGCGAAACAAATGAGTTAGCTTCAAATCCGAGTGAAACACATGATTTAGCTTCAAATTCATGCGAAGTAGAAGGCTTAACTACAAATCCATGCGAATCGAATGGTTTAGCTTCAAATGCTTGCGAATATAAGTGATATAGCTTCAAATGCAGGTGAAACAAACGACTTAGCTTCAAATCCATACGAATCACACGATTTAGCTCCAAATCAATGCGACGTAGAAGGCTTATCTTCGAAACCATGCGAAACAAATGGTTTAGCTTCAAATACTTGTGATATACATGATTTAGCTTCAAATGCTGGAGAAACAAACGAGTTAGCTTCAAATCCATGCGAAACAAATGATTTAGCTTCAAATCAATGCGAAGTAGAAGGCTTAGCTTCAAATTCATGGGAAACAAATTGTTTAGCTACAAATACTTGTGATATACATTATTTAGCTACAACTGCATACGAAACAAACGAGTTAGCATCAAATCCATGCGAAACAAATGATTAAGCTTCAAATCAATGCGATGTAGATAGTTTTCTTCAAATCCATGCGATACACAAGATTTAGCTTCAAATCAATGCGATATAGTAGGTTCAGCTTCAAATCCATGCGATATAAGTGAAATAGCTTCAAATGCTGGAGGAACAAACGAGGTAGCTTCAATTCCATGCGAAACAAATGATTTAGCTTCAAATCAATGCGAAGTAGAAGGCGTAGCTTCAAATCAATAGAATGTAGAAGGTTTAGCTACAAATCAATGCGATGTAGAAGGTTTAGCTTCAAATCCATGCGTCACATATGATTTAGCTTCAAATACTTGCGATATAAGTGATATAGCTTCAAAAGCTGGAGGAACAAACGAGGTGGCTTCAATTCCACGCGATACACATGATTTAGCTTCAAATACTTCCGATACAAGTGATGTAAATTCAACTGCAGGCGAAACGAACGAGTTAGCTTCAACTGCATGCGAAACACATGATTTAGCTTCAAATCAATGCGATGTAAAAGGTTTAGCTTCAAATCCATGCAAAACACGTGATTTAACTTCCAATTAATGCGAAGTAGAAGGCTTAGCTTCAAATCCATGCGAATCAAATGGTTTAGCTTCAAATACTTGTGATATACGTTATTTAGATTGAACTGCATGCGCAACGAACGAGTTAGCTTCAAGTCCATGCGAAACACATGATTTAGCTGCAAATCAATGTGATGTATAAGGTTTAGCTTCAAAATCCACGCGATACGCATGATTTAGCTTCAAATACTTGCGATATAAGTGATCTAGCTTCAAATACAGGCGAAACGAACGAGTTAGCTTCAAATCCAAGCGAAACACATGATTCAGCTGCAAATCAATGCGATGCAGAAGCTTTAGCTGGAAATCCATGCCAAACACATGATTTAGCTTCAAATCCATGGGATGTAGAAGGTTTAGCTTCAAATCCATGCGAAACACATTATTTAGCTGCAAATCAATGCGATGTAGAAGGTTTAGCTTCAAATCCATGCGAAACACATTATTTAGCGGCAAATCAGTGCGAAGTAGAAGGCTCGGGTTCAAATCAATGCGATTCAAATGGTTCATCTTCAAATACTTGTTAAAGACATGATTTAGTTTCAACTGCATGCGAAACACATGATTTAGCTTCAAATCAATGCGATGTAGAAGGATTAGCTTCAAATCCATGCAAAACACGTGATTTAACTTCCAATTAATGCGAAGTAGAAGGCTTAGCTTCAAATCCACGCGAATCAAATGGTTTAGCTTCAAATACTTGTGATATACGTTATTTAGATTGAACTGCATGCGCAACGAACGAGTTAGCTTCAAATCCATGCGAAACACATGATTTAGCTGCAAATCAATGTGATGTAGAAGGTTTAGCTTCAAAATCCACGCGATACACATGATTTAGCTTCAAATACTTGCGATATAAGTGATCTAGCTTCAAATACAGGCGAAACGAACGAGTTAGCTTCAAATCAATGCGAAACACATGAGTCAGCTGCAAATCAATGCGATGCAGAAGCTTTAGCTGGGAATCCATGCCAAACACATGATTTAGCTTCAAATCCATGGGATGTAGAAGGTTTAGCTTCAAATCCATGCGAAACACATTATTTAGCTGCAAATCAATGCGATGTAGAAGGTTTAGCTTAAAATCCATGCGAAACACATTATTTAGCTGCAAATCAGTGCGAAGTAGAAGGCTCGGGTTCAAATCAATGCGATTCAAATGGTTCATCTTCAAATATTTGTTAAAGACATGATTTAGCTTCAACTTTATGCGAAACACATGATTTAGCTTCAAATCAATGCGATGTAGAAGGATTAGCTTCAAATCCATGCAAAACACGTGATTTAACTTCCAATTAATGCGAAGTAGAAGGCTTAGCTTCAAATCCACGCGAATCAAATGGTTTAGCTTCAAATACTTGTGATATACGTTATTTAGATTGAACTGCATGCGCAACGAACGAGTTAGCTTCAAATCCATGCGAAACACATGATTTAGCTGCAAATCAATGTGATGTAGAAGGTTGAGCTTCAAAATCCACGCGATACACATGATTTAGCATCAAATACTTGCGATATAAGTGATCTAGCTTCAAATACAGGCGAAACGAACGAGTTAGCTTCAAATCAATGCGAAACACATGAGTCAGCTGCAAATCAATGCGATGCAGAAGCTTTAGCTGGGAATCCATGCCAAACACATGATTTAGCTTCAAATCCATGGGATGTAGAAGGTTTAGCTTCAAATCCATGCGAAACACATTATTTAGCTGCAAATCAATGCGATGTAGAAGGTTTAGCTTAAAATCCATGCGAAACACATTATTTAGCTGCAAATCAGTGCGAAGTAGAAGGCTCGGGTTCAAATCAATGCGATTCAAATGGTTCATCTTCAAATATTTGTTAAAGACATGATTTAGCTTCAACTTTATGCGAAACACATGATTTAGCTTCAAATCAATGCGATGTAGAAGGTTTAGCTTCAAATCCATGCAAAACACGTGATTTAACTTCCAATTAATGCGAAGTAGAAGGCTTAGCTTCAAATCCATGCGAATCAAATGGTTTAGCTTCAAATACTTGTGATATACGTTATTTAGATTGAACTGCATGCGCAACGAACGAGTTAGCTTCAAATCCATGCGAAACACATGATTTAGCTGCAAATCAATGCGATGAAGAAGGTTTAGCTTCAAATCAATAGAATATAGAAGGTTTAGCTTCAAATCAATGCGATGTAGAAGGTTTAGCTTCAAATCCATACGAAACACATGATTTAGATTCAAATCAATTCGAAGGACAAGGCTTAGATTCAAATTCATGCGAAAAAAATGATTTAGCTTCAAATGAATGCGAAGTAGAAGGCTTAGCTTCAAATCCTTGCAAAACACATGATTTAGCTTCAAATCAATGCGAAGTTGGTGGCTTAGCTTCAAATCCATGCGAAACGAATGATTTAGTTTCAAATACTTGCGGACATAAGTGATATAACTGCAAATGCATGCGAAACAAACGAGATAGTTTCAAATCCAAGCAAAACACACGATTTAGCTTCAAATCAATGCGAGGTAGAAGGATTAGCTTCAAATCCATGCGAAACGAATGATTGAGCTTCAAATAGCTGTGCATATATGTGATACAGCTTCGAATGCAGGCGAAACAAACGAGTTAGCTTCAAATCCATGCGAAACACATGATTTAGATCAACTGCATGCGAGACAAACGAGTTAGATTTAAATCAAAGCGAAGTGGGAGGTTTATCTTCAAATCCATGCGAAACAATCGAGTTAGCATCAAATCCATGCGAAACACATTATTTAGCATCAAATCCATGCGAAGTAGAAGATTTAGGTTCAAATACATGCGACAAAAATGAATTAGCTTCAAATGCTTGCGATATAAATGATGTAGCTTCGAATGCAGGCGAAACAAATGAGTGAGCTTCAAATCCGTGCGAAACACATGAGTTAGTTTCAAATTCATGAGAAACACATGGTTTAGCATAATATTCATTCGAAACACATGGTTTATCTTAATATTCATTTCAAACAAATGGATCAGTTTCAAATACTAGTGATATACATTATTTAGCTTCAAGAGCATGCGAAACGAATTATTTAGCTTCAAATACTTGTGAATATAAGTGATATAGCTTCAAATGCAGGCCAAGAAAAAGAGTTAGCTTCAGATCCATGCGAAATACATGATTTAGCTTCAAATCAATTCGAAGTAGAAGGCTTAGTTTCAAATCCAAGCGAAACACATGATTCAGCTTCAAATCAATGCGAAGTGGAAGGCTTAGCTTCAAATCCATGCGGAACAAATGATTTAGCTTCAAATAATTGCGATATAAGTGATATAGATTCAATTGCATGCGAAACAAACGAGATAGCTCCAAATCCATGCGAAACAAATGATTCAGCTTTAAATTCATGCGAAATAAATGATTTACCTTCAAGTACTTCCGACATTAATGATATATCTTCAAATGCAGGCGAAACAAACGAGTTAGCTTCAAATCCATGCGAAAAACATGATTTATCTTCAAATCAATGCGATGTAGAAGGTTTAGCTTCAAATCAATAAGAGGTAGAAGGTTTAGCTTCAAATCAATAGAATGTAGAAGGTTTAGGTTCAAATTAATGCGATGTAGAAGGTTTAGATTCAAATCCATGCCAAATACATGATTTAGATTCAAATCCATGGGATGTAGAAGGCTTAGCTTCAAATCCACGCGAAACACATTATTTATCTGCAAATCAGTGCGAAGTAGAAGGCTCGGGTTCAAATCCATGCGATTCAAATGGTTCATCTTCAAATGCTTGTGAAAGACATGATTTAGCTTCAAATACTTGTGAAAGACATGATTTAGCTTCAACTGCATGCGAAACACATGATTTAGCTTCAAATCAATGCAATGTAGAAGGTTTAACTTCAAATCCATGCAAAACACGTGATTTAACGTCCAATTAATGCGATGTAGAAGGTTTAGCTTCAAATCCATACGAAACACATGATTTAGCTTCAAATCAATTCGAAGGACAACGCTTAGCTTCAAATCCATGCGATACAAAAGATTTAGCTTCAAATCAATGCGATATAGTAGGTTCAGCTTCAAATCCATGCGGCACATATGATTTAGCTTCAAATACTTGCGATATAAGTGATATAGTTTCAAATGGAGGCGAAACGAACGAGTTAGCTTCAATTCCATTCGAAACACACGATTTATCTTCAAATCAATGCGATGTAGAAGGTTTAACTTCAAATCAATAAGAGGTAGAAGGTTTAGCTTCAAATCAATACAATGTAGAAGGTTTAAGTACAAATCAATGCGATGTAGTAGGTTCAGCTTCAAATCCATGCGGCACATATGATTTAGATTCAAATACTTGGGATATAAGTGATAAAGTTTCAAATGGAGGCGATACGAACGAGTTAGCTTCAAATCCATGCGAAACACATGATTTAGCTGCAAATCAATGCGATGTAGAAGGTTTAGCTTCAAATCCATTAGATACACTAGATTTAGCTTCAAATCAATGCGATGTAGAAGGTTTAGCTTCAAATCCATGCGATGTAGAAGGTTTAGCTTCAAATACATTCGAAGCATATGGTTTAGGTACAAATACTTGTGATATACGTTATTTAGATTTAACTGCATGCGCAACGAACGAGTTAGCTTCAAATCCAAGCGAAACACATGATTTAGCTTCAAATCAATGCGATGTAGAAGATTTAGCTTCAAATCCAAGCGAAACACATAATTTAGCTTCAAATCAATGCGATGTAGAAGATTTAGCTTCAAATGCTGACGAAACAAGCGGGTTAGCTTCAAATCCATGCGAAACACATGATTTAGCTTCAAATCAATAAGATGCAGCAGGTTTAGCTTCAAATCAATGCGATGTAGAAGGTTTAGCTTCATATCCACGCGAAACATATGATTTAGCTTCAAACACTTGGGGTATAAGTGATATAGCTTCAAATGTAGACTAATCAAACGAGTTAGATTCAAAATCCACGCGATACACATGATTTAGCTTCAAATACTTGCGATATAAGTGATGTAGAATCAACTGCAGGCGACACGAACTAGTTAGCTTCAAATCCATTCAAAACTCATGATTTAGCAGCAAATCAATGCGATGTAGTAGGCTCAGCTTCAAATCCATGCGATATAAGTGATATAGCTTCAAAAGCAAGAGGAACAAACGAGGTAGCTTCAATTCCATGCGAAACAAATGATTTAATTTCAAATCAATGCGTAGTAGAAGGTTTAGCTTCAAATCCATGCGATACACTAGATTTACCTTCAAATCAATGCGATGTAGAAGGTTCTGCTTCAAATCCATACGACACATATGATTTAGCTTCAAATACTTGCGATATAAGTGATATAGCTTCAAAAGCTGGAGGAACAAACGAGGTAGCTTCAAATCCATACGAAACACATGATTAAGCTTCAAATCAATGCGATGTAGATGGTTTGCTTCAAATCCATGCGATACACAAGATTTAGCTTCAAATCAATGTGATGTAGTAGGTTCAGCTTCAAATCCATGCGATATAAGTGATATAGCTTCAAAAGCAGCAGGAACAAACGAGGTAGCTTCAATTCCTTGCGAAACAAATGATTTAGCTTCAAATCAATGCGAAGTAGAAGGCGTAGCTTCAAATCCATGCGAAACAAATGGTTTAGCTACAAATAATTGTGATATACAGTGCTTAGCTTCAAATCCATGCGAAACGCACGATTTATCTTCAAATCAATGCGATGTAGAAGGATTAGCTTCAAATCCATGCGATACACAAGATTTAGCTTCAAATCAATGCGATGTAGTAGGTTCAGCTTCAAATCCATGCGGCACATATGATTTAGCTTCAAATGCTTGCGAAATAAGTGATATAGTTTCAAATGGAGGCGAAACGAACGAGTTAGCTTCAAATCCATTCAAAACTCATGATTTAGCAGCAAATCAATGCGATGTAGTAGGCTCAGCTTCAAATCCATGCGATATAAGTGATATAGCTTCAAAAGCAAGAGGAACAAACGAGGTAGCTTCAATTCCATGCGAAACAAATGATTTAATTTCAAATCAATGCGTAGTAGAAGGTTTAGCTTCAAATCCATGCGATACACTAGATTTACCTTCAAATCAATGCGATGTAGAAGGTTCTGCTTCAAATCCATACGACACATATGATTTAGCTTCAAATACTTGCGATATAAGTGATATAGCTTCAAAAGCTGGAGGAACAAACGAGGTAGCTTCAAATCCATACGAAACACATGATTAAGCTTCAAATCAATGCGATGTAGATGGTTTGCTTCAAATCCATGCGATACACAAGATTTAGCTTCAAATCAATGTGATGTAGTAGGTTCAGCTTCAAATCCATGCGATATAAGTGATATAGCTTCAAAAGCAGCAGGAACAAACGAGGTAGCTTCAATTCCTTGCGAAACAAATGATTTAGCTTCAAATCAATGCGAAGTAGAAGGCGTAGCTTCAAATCCATGCGAAACAAATGGTTTAGCTACAAATAATTGTGATATACAGTGCTTAGCTTCAAATCCATGCGAAACGCACGATTTATCTTCAAATCAATGCGATGTAGAAGGATTAGCTTCAAATCCATGCGATACACAAGATTTAGCTTCAAATCAATGCGATGTAGTAGGTTCAGCTTCAAATCCATGCGGCACATATGATTTAGCTTCAAATGCTTGCGAAATAAGTGATATAGTTTCAAATGGAGGCGAAACGAACGAGTTAGCTTCAAATCCATGCAAAACACATGATTTAGCTTCAAATCAATGCGATGTAGAAGGTTTAGTTTCAAATCCATGCGAAACACATGATTCAGCTGCAAATCAATGCGATGTAGAAGGTTTAGCTTCAAATCCATGCGAAACACATTATTTAGCTGCAAATCAGTGCGAAGTAGAAGGCTCGGTTTCAAATCAATGCGATTCAAATGGTTCATCTTCAAATACTTGTGAAAGACATGATTTAGATTCAACTGCATGCGAAACAAATGATTTAGCTTCAAATCAATGCAATGTAGAAGGTTTAGCTTCAAATCCATGCAAAACTCGTGATTTAACTTCCAATTAATGCGAAGTAGAAGGCTTAGCTTCAAATCCATGCGAATCAAATGGTTTAGCTTCAAATACTTGTGATATACGTTATTTAGATTGAACTGCATGCGCAACGAACGAGTTATCAAGGCGATGTGGAAGGCTTTGCTTCAAATCCATGCGAAAGAAATAATTTAGCTTCAAATCAGTGGGATGTAGGAGGCTTAGCTTCAAAACCCATGCGTAACACATGATTTATATTCAAATTCATGCGAAACACATGGCACAGCTTCAGATACTTGTGATAAACACGATTTATATTCAACTCCATGCAAAACAAACGAATTAGCTTCAAAACAAAGCGATACACATGATTTTGCTTCAAATCAATGCGAAGTAGAAGACTTAGCTTCAAATCAATGCGATACATAAGATTTAGCTTCAAATCAATGCGAAGTAGAAGGCTTATCTTCAAATCCATGCGAAACGAAAGATTTAGTTTCAAATAATTGCGATATAAATGATATAGATTCATATGCAGGCGAACCGAACGAGTTAGTTTCAAATCCATGAGACACACATGATTTAGGTGCAAATCAATGCGACGTAGAAGGCATAGCATCAAATCCATGCGAAACAAATCATTTAGCTTCAAATAGTTGCGATATAAATGAAGTAGCTTTAAATGCAGGCGAAACAAATGAGTTAGCTTCAAATCCATGCGAAACACATGATTTAGCTTCAAATCAGTGCGAAGTAGAGGGCTTAGCTTCAAATCCATGCGAAACGAATGATTTAGCTTCAAATACTTGCGAATATAAGGGATACAGCTTCAAATGCATGCGAAACAAACGAGTTAGCTTCAAATACTTGCGATATAAATGAAACAGCTTCAAATGCAGACAAAACAAACGAGTTAGATTCACATCCGTGCGAAACCCATGATTTAGCTTCAAATCAATGCGATGTAGAAGGTTTAGCTTCAAATCTGAGCGAAACAAATGACTCAGCTTCAAATACTCTCGATATGAGTGATATAGCTTCAAAAACAGACGAAGCACACGATTTTCTTCAAATCCATGCGAAGCAAATGATTTATTTTCAAGTCAATTCTTAGTAGAAGGAGTAGCTTTAAATCCATGCAAAACACATGATTTAGCTTCATTTCAATGCCAAGTAGAAGGGTTAGCTTCAAATCCATGCGAAACAAATGGTTTACCTTCAATTACTTGTGATATACATGATTTAGCTTCAACTGCGAGCGAAACAAACGAGTTAGCTTCAAACCCAAGCGAAACACATGATATAGCTTCAAATCAATGCGAAGTAGAAGGGTTAGCTCCAAATCCGTGCGAAACACATGATTTGTCTTCAAATCAATACGAAGTAGAAGGCTTATTTTCAAATCCATGCGAAACGAAAGATTTAGCTTCAAATAATTGCGATATAAATGATATAGCTTCATATGCAGGCGAAACGAACGAGTTAGTTACAAATCCATGCGACACACATGATTTAGATGCAAATCAATGCGACGTAGAACGTTCTGCTTAAAAAACAATGCGACACAAATGATTTAGCTTGAGATACTTGCGATATGAGTTTTTATAGCTTCAAATGCAGCGAAACAAACGAGTTAGCTTCGAATCAACACGAAACACATGATTTAGCTTCAAGTCAATGCAATGTTGAAGATTTAGCTTCAAATCCATGCGGTACACATGATTTAGCTTCAAATCAATGCAAAGTAGAAGGATTAGCTTCAAATCCATGCGAAACAAATGACTTAGCATCAGATACTTGTTATATAAGTGATATAACTTCAATTGCAGGGGAAACAAACGAGTTAGCTTCAAATCCAAGCGAAACACATGATTTAGCTTTAAATCCAAGCGATGTAGAAGGTTTAGCTTCTAATCCATGGGAAACAAATGATTTAGCTTCAGATGCTTGCGATATAAGTGATATAGCATCAAATGCAGAGGAAACAAATGAGTTAGCTTCAAATTCATGCAAAACACACGATTAAGTTTCAAATCAATGATATGTAGAAGGTTTAGCTTAAAAAACAATGCGACACAAATAATTTAGCTTCAGATACTTGCGATATGAGTGATATAGCTTCAAATGCAGACGAAACAAACGAGTTAGCTTCAAATCCACGCGAAACACATGATATAGCTGCAAATCAATGCGATGTAGAAGGCTTAGCTTCAAATCCACGCGAAACAAATGACATAGCTTCAAACACTTGGGATATAAGTGGTATAGCTTCAAATGCACACGAATAAAAGCTTCAAAATCCATGCGATACACATGATGTAGCTTCAAATCAATGCGAAGTAGAAGGATTAGCTTCAAATCCGTGCGGAACAAACGATTGAACTTCAAACACTTCGGATATAGGTGATATAGCATTAGCTGCATGCGAAACAAACGAGTTAGCTTTAAATCCATGCGAAACACATGATTTAGCTTCAAATGAACGCGACACACATGTTATATCTTCGTATTCTTGCGAAACAAATGCGTTAGCTTTAGATACTTGTGATAAACATGATTTAGAATCAACTGCATGCGAAACAAACGAGTAGAGCTTCAAATCCATGCGAAAGACATGATTATGCTTTAAATCAATGCAAACTAGAAGGCTTAACTTCAAATCCAAGCGAAACACATAATTTAGCGACAAATCAATTCGAAGTATAAGGCTTAGATTCAAATCAGTGCGAAGCAAATGATTTTGGAATGAAATACTTGCGATATATGTGATATAGCTTCAATGCAGGCGAAACAAACGAGTTAGCTTCAAATCCATGAGAAACACATGATTTAGCTTCAAATCAATGCGAAGTAGAGGGCTTAGCTTCAAATCCATGCGCAACAAATGGTTCAGCATCAAATACTTGTGATATACATGACTTAGCTTCAACTGCATGCGAAACAAACGAGTTAGCTTCAAATCCAAGCGCAGTAGAAGGCTTGGCTTCAAATCCATGCGAAACGAATGATTTAGCTTCAAATACTTGCCTTATAAATGAAATAGCTTCATATGCAGGCGAAACAAATGAGTTAGCATCAAATCCACGCAAAACACATGATTATGCTTCAAATACATGCGTAACACATGATTTAGGTTCAAATTAGTGGGGAACACGTGGTTTAGCATCAAATACATGCGAAACAAATTGGTTAGCTTCAGATACTTATGATACACATAATTTAGCTTCAACGGAAGGCGAAACAAACGAGTTAGCTTCAAATCCAAGCGAAACACTTGATTTAGCTTCAAATCAATGCGATGTAGATGGATTAGCTTCAAATCCATGCGACACAAATGAATTAGTTTCAAATACTTGCGATATAAATGATATAGCTTCATATGCAGGCGAAACGAACGAGTTAGCATCAACTCCATGCGATACACATGGTTTAGCTGCAAATCAATGCGACATAGAAGGTTTAGCTGCAAATCCATGCAAAACAAACGATTTAGCATCAGATACTTGCGATATAACTGATATAGCTCCAAATGCAGACGAATCAAACGAGTTAGTTGCAAAATCCATGCGATACACATGATTTAGCTTCAAATCAATGCGAAGTAGAAGGCTTAGCTTCAAATCCATGCGAAACGAATGATTTAGCGTCAAATACTTGCGAATGTAAGGGATACAGCTTCAAATGCATGCGAAACAAACGAGTTAGCTTCAAATACTTGCGATATAAATGAAACAGCTTCAAATGCAGACAAAACAAACGAGTTAGATTCACATCCGTGCGAAACCCATGATTTAGCTTCAAATCAATGCGATGTAGAAGGTTTAGCTTCAAATTCACGCGAAATATATGATTTAGCTTCAAACACTTGGGGTATAAGTGATATAGCTTCAAATGCAGACTAATCAAACGAGTTAGCTTCAAAATCCACGCGATACACATGATTTAGCTTCAAATACTTGCGATATAAGTGATCTAGCTTCAAATACATGCGAAACGAACGAGTTAGCTTCAAATCCATGCGAAACAAATGATTCAGCTGCATATCAATGCGATGCAGAAGGTTTAGCTTGAAATCCATGCCAAATACATGATTTAGCTTCAAATCCATGGGATGTAGAAGGTTTAGCTTCAAATCCATGCGAAACACATTATTTACCTGCAAATCAGTGCGAAGTAGAAGGCTCAGGTTCAAATCCATGCGATTCAAATGGTTCATCATCAAATACTTGTGAAAGACATGATTTAGCTTCAACTGCATGCGAAACACATGATTTAGCTTCAAATCAATGCGAAGTAGAAGACTTAGCTTCAAATCAATGCGATACATAAGATTTAGCTTCAAATCAATGCGAAGTTGAAGGTTTATCTTCAAATCCATGCGAAACGAAAGATTTAGGTACAAATACTTGCGATATAAATGATATAACTTCAAAAGCTGGAGGAACAAGCGAGATAGCTTCAATTCCAAGCGAGACACATGATTTAGCTTCAAATCAATGCGATGTAGAACGTTTATCTTCAAATCCAAACGACACACACGATTTAGCTTCAAATCAATTCGAAGGACAAGGCTTAGATTCAAACCCATGCGAAACAAATGATTTAGCTTCAAATGAATGCGAAGTAGAAGGCTTAGCTTCAAATCCATGCAAAACAAATGGTTTAGCTACAAATACTTGTGATATACTTTATTTAGCTACAACTGCATGCGAAACGGACGAGTTAGCTTCAAATCCATGCAAAACACATGATTTTTGCTGCCAATCAATGCGATGTAGAAGGTTTAGCTTCAAATCCATGCGATACACTAGATTTAGCTTGAAATCAATGCGATGTAGAAGGTTCTGCTTCAAATCCAAACGACACATATGATTTAGATTCAAATTCTTGCGATATAAGTGATATAGCTTCAAAAGCTGGAGGAACAAGCGAGGTAGCTTCAATTCCATGCGAAACAAATGATTTAGCTTCAAATCAATGCGAAGTAAAAGGCTTAGCTTCAAATTCATGGGAAACAAATGGTTTAGCTACAAATACTTGTGATATACATTATTTAGCTACAACTGCATGCGAAACAAACGAGTTAGCATCAAATCCATGCGAAACACATGATTAAGCTTCAAATCAATGCGATGTAGATGGTTTTCTTGAAATCCATGCGATACACAAGATTTAGCTTCAAATCAATGCGATGTAGTAGGTTTAGCTTCAAATCCATTCGATATAAGTGATATAGCTTCAAATGCAGGAGGAACAAGCAAGGTAGCTTCAATTCCATGCGAAACAAATGATTTAGCTTCAAATCAATGCGAAGTAGAAGGTTTAACTTCAAATCCATGCGTTACACAGGATTTAGCTTCAAATCAATGCGATGTAGTAGGTTCAACTTCAAATCCATGCGGCAAATATGATTTAGCTTCAAATACTTGCGATATAAGTGATATAGTTTCAAATGGAGGCGATACGAACGAGTTGGCTTCAAATCCATGCGAAACACATGATTTAGCTGCAAATCTATGCGATGTAGAAGGTTTAGATTCAAATCATGCGAAACACATGATTCAGCTGCAAATCAATGTGATGTAGAAGTTTTAGCTTCAAATCCATGCGGAACACATTATTTAGCTGCAAATCAGTGCGAAGTAGAAGGCTCGTGTTCAAATCAATGCGATTCAAATGGTTCATCTTCAAATACTTGTGAAAGACATGATTTAGCTTCAACTGCATGCAAAACACATGATTTAGCTTCAAATCAATGCGATGTAGCAGGTTTAGCTTCAAATCCATGCAAAACACGTGATTTAACTTCCAATTAATGCGAAGTAGAAGTCTTAGCTTCAAATCCATGCGAATCAAATGGTTTAGCTTCAAATACTTGTGATATACGTTATTTAGATTGAACTGCATGCGCAACGAACGAGTTAGCTTCAAATCCATGCGAAACACATGATTTAGCTGCAAATCAATGCGATGAAGAAGGTTACGTTCAAATCCATGCGAAACAAATGATATAGCTTCAATCACTTGGGGTGTAAGTGATATAGCTTCAAATGAAGACTAATCAAACGAGTTAGCTACAAAATCCTCGCGATACACATGATTTTGCTTCAAATACTAGCGATATAAGTAATGTAGATTCAACTGCAGGCGAAACGAACGAGTTAGCTTCAAATCCATGCGAAACACATGATTCAGCTGCAAATCAATGCGATGTAGAAGGTTCAGCTTCAAATCGATGCGAAACACATGATTCAGCTGCAAATCAATGCGATGTAGAAGGTTTAGCATCAAATCCATGCGATACACAAGATTTAGCTTCAAATCAATGCGATGTAGTAGGTTCAGCTTCAAATCCATGCGGCACATATGATTTAGCTTCAAATACTTGCGATATAAGTGACATAGTTTCAAATGGAGACGAAATGAACGAGTTAGCTTCAAATCCATGCGAGACACATGACTTAGCTTCAAATCAATGCGATGTAGAAGGTTCAGCTTCAAATCCATGCGATACACAAGAATTAGCTTCAAATCAATGCGATGTAGAAGGTTCAGCTTCAAATCCATGCGTCACATATGATTTAGCTTCAAATACTTGCGATGTAAGTGATATAGCTTTAAAAGCTGGAGGAACAAACGAGGTGGCTTCAATTCCATGCGAAACAAGTGATTTAGCTTCAAATCAATGCGTAGTAGAAGGCGTTGCTTCAAATCCATGCGAAACAAATGGTTTAGCTACAAATACTTGTGATATACATTATTCAGCTACAACTGCATGCGAAACAAACGAGTTAGCTCCAAATCCATGCGAAACACGATTTAGCTTCAAATCAATGCGATGTAGAAGGTTTAGCTTCAAATCCATGCGAAACACATGATTCAGCTGCAAATCAATGCGATGTAGAAGGTTTAGCTTCAAATCCATGCGAAACACATTATTTAGCTGCAAATCAGTGCGAAGTAGAAGGCTCGGTTTCAAATCAATGCGATTCAAATGGTTCATCTTCAAATACTTGTGAAAGACATGATTTAGCTTCAACTGCATGCGAAACACATGATTTAGCTTCAAATCAATGCGATGTAGAATGTTTTGCTTCAAAACCATGCAAAACACGTGATTTAACTTCCAATTAATGCGAAGTAGAAGGCTTAGCTTCAAATCCATGCGAATCAAATGTTTTAGCTTCAAATACTTGTGATATACGTTATTTAGATTGCACTGCATGCGCAACGAACGAGTTAGCTTCAAATCCATGCGAAACACATGATTTAGCTGCAAATCAATGCGATGAAGAAGGTTTAGCTTCAAATCCATGCGAAACAAATGATATAGCTTCAAACACTTGGGGTGTAAGTGATATAGCTTCAAATGAAGACTAATCAAATGAGTTAGCTTCAAAATCCACGCGATACACATGATTTAGCTTCAAATATTAGCGATATTATTGATGTAGATTCAACTGCAGGCGAAACGAACGAGTTAGCTTCAAATCCATGCGAAACACATGATTCAGCTGCAAATCAATGCAATGTAGAAGGTTCAGCTTCAAATCGATGCGAAACACATGATTCAGCTGCAAATCAATGCGATGTAGAAGGTTTAGCATCAAATCCATGCGATACACAAGATTTAGCTTCAAATCAATGCGATGTAGTAGGTTCAGCTTCAAATCCATGCGGCACATATGATTTTGCTTCAAATACTTGCGATATAAGTGACATAGTTTCAAATGGAGACGAAATGAACGAGTTAGCTTCAAATCCATGCGAGACACATGACTTAGCTTCAAATCAATGCGATGTAGAAGGTTTAGCTTCAAATCCTCGCGAAACATATGATTTAGCTTCAAACACTTGGGGTATAAGTGATATAGCTTCAAATGTAGACAAATCAAACGAGTTAGCTTCAAAATCCAAGCGATACACATGATTTAGCTTCAAATCAATGTGATGTAGAATGCTTAGCTTCAAATCCATGCGATACACATGATTAAGCCTCAAATCAATGCGATGTAGATGGTTTGCTTCAAATTCATGCGACACACAAGATTTAGTTTCAAATCAATGCGATGTAGTATGTTCAGCTTCAAATCCATGCGATATAAGTGATATAGCTTCAAAAGTAGGGGAAACAAACGAGGTAGCTTCAAATCCATGCGAAACAAATGGTTTAGCTACAAATACTTGTGATATAAATTATTTAGCTACAACTGCATGCAAAACTAACGAGTTAGCTTCAAATCTATGCGAAATACAAGATTTATCTTCAAATCAATGCGATGTAGAAGGTTTAGCTTCAAATCCATCCAAAACACGTCATTTAACTTCCAATTAATGCTAAGTAGAAGGCTTAGCTTGAAATCCATGCGAATCAAATGGTTTAGCTTCAAATACTTGTGATATACGTTATTTAGATTGAACAGCATGCGCAACGAACGAGTTAGCTTCAAATCCAAGCGAAACACATGATTTAGCTGCAAATCAATTCGAAGGACAAGGCTTAGATTCAAATCCATGCGAAACAAATAATTTAGCTTCAAATCAATGCGATGTAGAAGGTTTTAGTTTCAAATCCATGCGATACACAAGATTTAGCTTCAAAACAATGCGATGTAGTAGGTTCAGCTTCAAATCCAAGCGGCACATATGATTTAGCTTCAAATACTTGCGATATAAGTGACATAGTTTCAAATGGAGGCGAAACGGACGAGTTAGCTTCAAATCCATGAGAGACACATGACTTAGCTTCAAATCAATGCGATGTAGAAGGTTTAGCTTCAAATCCAAGCGAAACACATGATTTAGCTGCAAATCAATTCGAAGGACAAGGCTTAGATTCAAATCCATGCGAAACAAATAATTTAGCTTCAAATCAATGCGATGTAGAAGGTTTTAGTTTCAAATCCATGCGATACACAAGATTTAGCTTCAAAACAATGCGATGTAGTAGGTTCAGCTTCAAATCCAAGCGGCACATATGATTTAGCTTCAAATACTTGCGATATAAGTGACATAGTTTCAAATGGAGGCGAAACGGACGAGTTAGCTTCAAATCCATGAGAGACACATGACTTAGCTTCAAATCAATGCGATGTAGAAGGTTTAGCTTCAAATCCATGCGATACACATGATTAAGCCTCAAATCAATGCGATGTAGATGGTTTGCTTCAAATCCATGCGACACACAAGATTTAGCTTCAAATCAATGTGATGTAGTAGGTTCAGCATCAAATCCATGCGATATAAGTGATATAGCTTCAAAACCAGGAGGAACAAACGAGGTAGATTCAATTCCTTGCGAAACAAATGATTTAGCTTCAAATCAATGCGAAGTAGAAGGCGTAGCTTCAAATCCATGCGAAACAAATGGTTTAGCTACAAATAATTGTGATATACATTGCTTAGCTTCAAATCCATGCGAAACACACGATTTAACTTCCTACTAATGCGAAGTAGAAGGCTTAGCTTCAAATCCATGCGATACACAAGATTTAGCTTCAAATCAATGCGATGTAGTAGGTTCAGCTTCAAATCCATGCGGCACATATGATTTAGCTTCAAATACTTGCGATATAAGTGACATAGTTTCAAATGGAGGCGAAACGGACGAGTTAGCTTCAAATCCATGAGAGACACATGACATAGCTTCAAATCAATGCGATGTAGAAGGTTTAGCTTCAAATCCATGCGAAACACATGATACAGCTGCAAATCAATGCGATGTAGAAGGTTTAGCTTCAAATCATGCGAAACACATGATTTAGCTTCAAATACTTGCGATATAAGAGATCTAGCTCCAAATACAGGCGAATCGAACGAGTTAGCTTCAAATCCATGCGAAACACATGATTCAGCTGCAAATCAATGCGATGTAGATGGTTTGCTTCAAATCCATGCGATACACAAGATTTTGCTTCAAATCAATGTGATGTAGTAGGTTCAGCTTCAAATCCATGCGGCACATATGATTTAGCTTCAAATGCTTGCGATATAAGTGATATAGTTTCAAATGGAGGCGAAACGATCGAGTTAGCTTCAAATCCATGCGATACACATGATTAAGCTTCAAATCAATGCGATGTAGATGGTTTGCTTCAAATTCATGCGACACACAAGATTTAGCTTCAAATCAATGCGATGTAGTAGGTTCAGCTTCAAATCCATGCAATATAAGTGATATAGCTTCAAAAGAAGGGGGAACAAACGAGGTAGCTTCAAATCTATGCGAAACAAATGGTTTAGCTACAAATACTTGTGATATAAATTATTTAGCTACAACTGCATGCAAAACTAACGAGTTAGCTTCAAATCTATGCGAAACACACGATTTATCTTCAAATCAATGCGATGTAGAAGGTTTAGCTTCAAATCCATGCAAAACACGTGATTTAACTTCCAATTAATGCGAAGTAGAAGGCTTAGCTTGAAATCCATGCGAATCTAATGGTTTAGCTTCAAATACTTGTGATATACGCTATTTAGATTGAACTGCATGCGCAACGAACGAGTTAGCTTCAAATCCATGCGAAACACATGATTTCGCTGCAAATCAATGCGATGAAGAAGGTTTAGCTTCAAATCCTTGCGACACTATTGGTTTAGCTTCAAATACTTGTGATATACAAGAATCAGATTCAACTGAATGCCGAACAAACGAGTTAGCTTCAAAATCCATGCGCATACACATGATTTATCTTCAAATCAATGCGAAGTAGAAGTCTTAGCTACAAATCCATGGGAATGAAATGGTTTAGATTCAAATACTTGTGATTTACATAATTTAGATTCAACTCCATCCGAAACAAACGAGTTAGCTTCAAATCCAAACGGAACACATAATTTAGCTTTAAATCAATGCGAAGTAGAATGCTTAGCTTCAAATCCATGCGACACTATTGGTTTAGCTTCAAATACTTGTGATATACATGAATCAGATTCAACTGAATGCCGAACAAACGAGTTAGCTTCAAATCCATGCGACACACATGATTTAGCTTCAAATGAATGCGAAGTAGATGTTTTTTCTTCGAATCCATGCGAAACAAATGGTTTACGTTCAAATACTTGTGATATACATTAATTAGCTTCAAGAGCATGCGAAGCAAACGCGTTAGCATCAAATCTAAAGGAAACACATCACTTAGTTTCAAGTCAATGCGAAGTAGAAGGCTTAGCTGCAAATCAATGCGAAACACATGGTTTAGCTTAATATTCATGCGAAACAAATGGTGCTGCTTCAAATACTTGTGTTATACATGATTTAGCTTCAACAGCTTGCGAAACAAACGAGTCAGCTTCAAATCCAAAGCGAACACGTCATTTAATTTCAAGTCAATGCGAAGTAGAAGGCTTAGCTCCAAATAAATGCGAAACAAATAGTTTAGCTTCTAATACTTGTGATATAGATGATTTAGCTTCAACTGCATGCCAAGCAAACGAGTTAGCTTCAAATCCAAGCGAAATACATGATTTAGCTTCAAATCCATCCGAAGTAGAATGTCCATACGAAACGAATGATATAGCTACAAATCAATGCGAAGTGGAAGGCTTAGCTTCAAATACATGAAAAACAAATGATTTATCTTCAGATATGGGAATATAAGTGATATAGCTTCAAGTGCATGCGAAACGATCGAGTTAGCTGCAAATCAATGCGAAATAGAACGTTTATCTTCAAATCCATGACAAACAAATGCCTTAGCTTCAAATACTTGTGATATACATGATTAAGCTTCAAATGCAGGCGAAACAAACGAGTTAGCTTCAAATCCAAGCGAAACACATGATTTAGCTTCAAATCAATGCGAAGTAGAAGGCTTAGCTTCAAATACATCAGAAACACATGATTTATCTCTGGAATTGCGATATATGTGATATAGCTTCAAATGCACGCGAAACAATCGAGTTAGATTCAAATCCATGCGAAATACATGATTTAGTTCAAATAAATGCGAAGTAGATGGTTTAGCTTCAAATCCATGCGAAACAAATGGTTTAGCTTCAAATCAAAGCGAAGTAAAAGAGTTATTTTCAAATCCATGCGAAACAAATGGTTAGTCTTGAGATAATTGCGATATATGTGATATACCATCAAATGCACACGAAACAATCGAGTTTGATTCAAATCCATGCGAATTACATGATTTAGCTTCAAAAAATGCGAAGTGGAAGGCTTAGCTTCAAATACATTAGGAACAGATGGTTTAGCTTCAAATACTTGCGATATAAATGATATAGCTTCAAATGCAGGCGAAACAAACGAGATAGTTTCAAATCCATGAGAAACACATGACTTAGCTTCACATCAATGCGAAGTAGAAGGCTTAGTTTCAAATCAATGCGAAACAATTGGTTTAGCTTCAAATACTTGTGATATACATGATTTAGCTTCAACTTCATGCGAAACAAACGAGTTAGCTACAAATCCATGCAAAATACATGATTTAGATTCAAATCCATTCGAAGTAGAAGGATTTAGCTTCAAATACTTGTTTTATACATTATTTAGCTTCACCGGCATGCGAAACAAACGAGTTAGGTTCAAATCAAACGAAACACATAATATAGCTTCAAATCAATGCAAAGTAGAAGCCTTAGCTTCAGATCCATGAGAAACAAATGTCTTAGCTTCAAATACTTGTGATATACATGATTAAGCTTCAAATGCAGGCGAAACAAACGAGTTAGCTTCAAATCCATGCGAAACACATGATTTAGCTTCAAATGAATGCGAAGTAGATGTTTTTTCTTCGAATCCATGCGAAACAAATGGTTTACGTTCAAATACTTGTGATGTACATTAATTAGCTTCAAGATCTTGCGAAGCAAACGCGTTAGCATCAAATCTAAAGGAAACACATCACTTAGTTTCAAGTCAATGCGAAGTAGAAGGCTTAGCTGCAAATCAATGCGAAACACATGGTTTAGCTTAATATTCATGCGAAACAAATGGTGCTGCTTCAAATACTTGTGTTATACATGATTTAGCTTCAACAGCTTGCGAAACAAACGAGTCAGCTTCAAATCCAAAGCGAACACGTCATTTAATTTCAAGTCAATGCGAAGTAGAAGGCTTAGCTCCAAATAAATGCGAAACAAATAGTTTAGCTTCTAATACTTGTGATATACATGATTAAGCTTCAAATGCAGGCGAAACAAACGAGTTAGCTTCAAATCCATGCGAAACATATGATTTAGCTTCAAATGAATGCGAAGTAGATGTTTTTTCTTCGAATCCATGCGAAACAAATGGTTTACGTTCAAATACTTGTGATATACATTAATTAGCTTCAAGAGCATGCGAAGCAAAAGCGTTAGCATCAAATCTAAAGGAAACACATCACTTAGTTTCAAGTCAATGCGAAGTAGAAGGCTTAGCTGCAAATCAATGCGAAACACATGGTTTAGCTTAATATTCATGCGAAACAAATGGTGCTGCTTCAAATACTTGTGGTATACATGATTTAGCTTCAACAGCTTGCGAAACAAACGAGTTAGCTTCAAATCCAAAGCGAACACGTCATTTATTTTCAAGTCAATGCGAAGTAGAAGGCTTAGCTCCAAATAAATGCGAAACAAATAGTTTAGCTTCTAATACTTGTGATATAGATGATTTAGTTTCAACTGCATGCCAAGCAAACGAGATAGCTTCAAATCCAAGCGAAATACATGACTTAGCTTCAAATCCATCCGAAGTAGAATGTCCATGCGAAACGAATGATTTAGCTACAAATCAATGCGAAGTGGAAGGCTTAGCTTCAAATACATGAAAAACAAATGATTTATCTTCAGATATGGGAATATAAGTGATATAGCTTCAAGTGCATGCGAAACGATCGAGTTAGCTGCAAATCAATGCGAAATAGAACGTTTATCTTCAAATCCATGACAAACAAATGCCTTAGCTTCAAATACTTGTGATATACATGATTAAGCTTCAAATGCAGGCGAAACAAACTAGTTAGCTTCAAATCCATGCGAAACACATGATTTAGCTTCAAATGAATGCGAAGTAGATGTTTTTTCTTCGAATCCATGCGAAACAAATGGTTTAGCATCAAATACTTGTGATAAACATGATGTAGCATCAACTGCATGCGAAACAAACGAGTTAGCTTCAAATCCAAGCGAAACACATGATTTAGCTTCAAATCAATGCGAAGTAGAAGGCTTAGCTTCAAATACATCAGAAACAAATGATTTATCTCTGGAATTGCGATATATGTGATATAGCTTCAAATGCACGCGAAACAATCGAGTTAGATTCAAATCCATGCGAAATACATGATTTAGTTCAAATAAATGCGAAGTAGATGGTTTAGCTTCAAATCCATGCGAAACAAATGGTTTAGCTTCAAATCAAAGCGAAGTAAAAGAGTTATTTTCAAATCCATGCGAAACAAATGGTTAGTCTTGAGATAATTGCGATATATGTGATATACCATCAAATGCACACGAAACAATCGAGTTTGATTCAAATCCATGCGAATTACATGATTTAGCTTCAAAAAATGCGAAGTGGAAGGCTTAGCTTCAAATACATTAGGAACAGATGGTTTAGCTTCAAATACTTGCGATATAAATGATATAGCTTCAAATACTTGTGATATACATTAATTACCTTCAAGAGCATGCGAAGCAAACGCGTTAGCATCAAATCTAAAGGAAACACATTACTTAGTTTCAAGTCAATGCGAAGTAGAAGGCTTAGCTCCAAATAAATGCGAAACAAATAGTTTAGCTTCTAATACTTGTGATATAGATGATTTAGCTTCAACTGCATGCCAAGCAAACTAGTTAGCTTCAAATCCAAGCGAAATACATGATTTAGCTTCAAATTCATGCGAAGCACATGGTTTAGACTAATATTGATGCGAAACACATGGTTTGGCTTAATATTCATTCGAAACAAATGGTTCAGCTTGAAATACATGTGATATACATGATTTAGCTTCAACTGCGTGCGAAACAAACGAGTTAGCTTCAAGTCCAAGCGAAACACATGATTTAGCTTCAAATCAATGCGAAGTAGAAGGGGTAGCTTCAAATCCATGCGAAACACATGATTTGCCTTCAAATCAATACGATGTAGGAGAATTATCTTCTAATCCATTCGAAACAATTGATTTAAATCAAATACTTGCGATATAAGTGATATAGCTTCAAATACTGTAGGAACAAACGAGGTAGCTTCAATTCCATGCGAGACACATGATTTAGCTTCAAATCAATGCGATGTAGAAGGTTTAGCTTCAAATCCAAGCGAAACACATGATTTAGCTGCAAATCAATTCGAAGGACAAGGCTTAGATTCAAATCCATGCGAAACAAATAATTTAGCTTCAAATCAATGCGATGTAGAAGGTTTTAGTTTCAAATCCATGCGATACACAAGATTTAGCTTCAAAACAATGCGATGTAGTAGGTTCAGCTTCAAATCCAAGCGGCACATATGATTTAGCTTCAAATACTTGCGATATAAGTGACATAGTTTCAAATGGAGGCGAAACGGACGAGTTAGCTTCAAATCCATGAGAGACACATGACTTAGCTTCAAATCAATGCGATGTAGAAGGTTTAGCTTCAAATCCATGCGATACACATGATTAAGCCTCAAATCAATGCGATGTAGATGGTTTGCTTCAAATCCATGCGACACACAAGATTTAGCTTCAAATTAATGTGATGTAGTAGGTTCAGCATCAAATCCATGCGATATAAGTGATATAGCTTCAAAACCAGGAGGAACAAACGAGGTAGATTCAATTCCTTGCGAAACAAATGATTTAGCTTCAAATCAATGCGAAGTAGAAGGCGTAGCTTCAAATCCATGCGAAACAAATGGTTTAGCTACAAATAATTGTGATATACATTGCTTAGCTTCAAATCCATGCGAAACACACGATTTAACTTCCTACTAATGCGAAGTAGAAGGCTTAGCTTCAAATCCATGCGATACACAAGATTTAGCTTCAAATCAATGCGATGTAGTAGGTTCAGCTTCAAATCCATGCGGCACATATGATTTAGCTTCAAATACTTGCGATATAAGTGACATAGTTTCAAATGGAGGCGAAAACGGACGAGTTAGCTTCAAATCCATGAGAGACACATGACATAGCTTCAAATCAATGCGATGTAGAAGGTTTAGCTTCAAATCCATGCGAAACACATGATACAGCTGCAAATCAATGCGATGTAGAAGGTTTAGCTTCAAATCATGCGAAACACATGATTTAGCTTCAAATACTTGCGATATAAGAGATCTAGCTCCAAATACAGGCGAATCGAACGAGTTAGCTTCAAATCATGCGAAACACATGATTCAGCTGCAAATCAATGCGATGTAGATGGTTTGCTTCAAATCCATGCGATACACAAGATTTTGCTTCAAATCAATGTGATGTAGTAGGTTCAGCTTCAAATCCATGCGGCACATATGATTTAGCTTCAAATGCTTGCGATATAAGTGATATAGTTTCAAATGGAGGCGAAACGATCGAGTTAGCTTCAAATCCATGCGATACACATGATTAAGCTTCAAATCAATGCGATGTAGATGGTTTGCTTCAAATTCATGCGACACACAAGATTTAGCTTCAAATCAATGCGATGTAGTAGGTTCAGCTTCAAATCCATGCAATATAAGTGATATAGCTTCAAAAGAAGGGGGAACAAACGAGGTAGCTTCAAATCTATGCGAAACAAATGTTTAGCTACAAATACTTGTGATATAAATTATTTAGCTACAACTGCATGCAAAACTAACGAGTTAGCTTCAAATCTATGCGAAACACACGATTTATCTTCAAATCAATGCGATGTAGAAGGTTTAGCTTCAAATCCATGCAAAACACGTGATTTAACTTCCAATTAATGCGAAGTAGAAGGCTTAGCTTGAAATCCATGCGAATCTAATGTTTAGCTTCAAATACTTGTGATATACGCTATTTAGATTGAACTGCATGCGCAACGAACGAGTTAGCTTCAAATCCATGCGAAACACATGATTTCGCTGCAAATCAATGCGATGAAGAAGGTTTAGCTTCAAATCCTTGCGACACTATTGGTTTAGCTTCAAATACTTGTGATATACAAGAATCAGATTCAACTGAATGCCGAACAAACGAGTTAGCTTCAAAATCCATGCGCGCATACACATGATTTATCTTCAAATCAATGCGAAGTAGAAGTCTTAGCTACAAATCCATGGGAATGAAATGGTTTAGATTCAAATACTTGTGATTTACATAATTTAGATTCAACTCCATCCGAAACAAACGAGTTAGCTTCAAATCCAAACGGAACACATAATTTAGCTTTAAATCAATGCGAAGTAGAATGCTTAGCTTCAAATCCATGCGACACTATTGGTTTAGCTTCAAATACTTGTGATATACATGAATCAGATTCAACTGAATGCCGAACAAACGAGTTAGCTTCAAATCCATGCGACACACATGATTTAGCTTCAAATGAATGCGAAGTAGATGTTTTTTCTTCGAATCCATGCGAAACAAATGGTTTACGTTCAAATACTTGTGATATACATTAATTAGCTTCAAGAGCATGCGAAGCAAACGCGTTAGCATCAAATCTAAAGGAAACACATCACTTAGTTTCAAGTCAATGCGAAGTAGAAGGCTTAGCTGCAAATCAATGCGAAACACATGGTTTAGCTTAATATTCATGCGAAACAAATGGTGCTGCTTCAAATACTTGTGTTATACATGATTTAGCTTCAACAGCTTGCGAAACAAACGAGTCAGCTTCAAATCCAAAGCGAACACGTCATTTAATTTCAAGTCAATGCGAAGTAGAAGGCTTAGCTCCAAATAAATGCGAAACAAATAGTTTAGCTTCTAATACTTGTGATATAGATGATTTAGCTTCAACTGCATGCCAAGCAAACGAGTTAGCTTCAAATCCAAGCGAAATACATGATTTAGCTTCAAATCCATCCGAAGTAGAATGTCCATACGAAACGAATGATATAGCTACAAATCAATGCGAAGTGGAAGGCTTAGCTTCAAATCCATGCAAAACACGTGATTTAACTTCCAATTAATGCGAAGTAGAAGTCTTAGCTTCAAATCCATGCGAATCAAATGGTTTAGCTTCAAATCAATGCGATGTAGTAGGTTCAACTTCAAATCCATGCGGCAAATATGATTTAGCTTCAAATACTTGCGATATAAGTGATATAGTTTCAAATGGAGGCGATACGAACGAGTTGGCTTCAAATCCATGCGAAACACATGATTTAGCTGCAAATCTATGCGATGTAGAAGGTTTAGATTCAAATCATGCGAAACACATGATTCAGCTGCAAATCAATGTGATGTAGAAGTTTTAGCTTCAAATCCATGCGGAACACATTATTTAGCTGCAAATCAGTGCGAAGTAGAAGGCTCGTGTTCAAATCAATGCGATTCAAATGGTTCATCTTCAAATACTTGTGAAAGACATGATTTAGCTTCAACTGCATGCAAAACACATGATTTAGCTTCAAATCAATGCGATGTAGCAGGTTTAGCTTCAAATCCATGCAAAACACGTGATTTAACTTCCAATTAATGCGAAGTAGAAGTCTTAGCTTCAAATCCATGCGAATCAAATGGTTTAGCTTCAAATACTTGTGATATACGTTATTTAGATTGAACTGCATGCGCAACGAACGAGTTAGCTTCAAATCCATGCGAAACACATGATTTAGCTGCAAATCAATGCGATGAAGAAGGTTACGTTCAAATCCATGCGAAACAAATGATATAGCTTCAATCACTTGGGGTGTAAGTGATATAGCTTCAAATGAAGACTAATCAAACGAGTTAGCTACAAAATCCTCGCGATACACATGATTTTGCTTCAAATACTAGCGATATAAGTAATGTAGATTCAACTGCAGGCGAAACGAACGAGTTAGCTTCAAATCCATGCGAAACACATGATTCAGCTGCAAATCAATGCGATGTAGAAGGTTCAGCTTCAAATCGATGCGAAACACATGATTCAGCTGCAAATCAATGCGATGTAGAAGGTTTAGCATCAAATCCATGCGATACACAAGATTTAGCTTCAAATCAATGCGATGTAGTAGGTTCAGCTTCAAATCCATGCAATATAAGTGATATAGCTTCAAAAGAAGGGGGAACAAACGAGGTAGCTTCAAATCTATGCGAAACAAATGGTTTAGCTACAAATACTTGTGATATAAATTATTTAGCTACAACTGCATGCAAAACTAACGAGTTAGCTTCAAATCTATGCGAAACACACGATTTATATTCAAATCAATGCGATGTAGAAGGTTTAGCTTCAAATCCATGCAAAACACGTGATTTAACTTCCAATTAATGCGAAGTAGAAGGCTTAGCTTGAAATCCATGCGAATCTAATGGTTTAGCTTCAAATACTTGTGATATACGCTATTTAGATTGAACTGCATGCGCAACGAACGAGTTAGCTTCAAATCCATGCGAAACACATGATTTCGCTGCAAATCAATGCGATGAAGAAGGTTTAGCTTCAAATCCTTGCGACACTATTGGTTTAGCTTCAAATACTTGTGATATACAAGAATCAGATTCAACTGAATGCCGAACAAACGAGTTAGCTTCAAAATCCATGCGCATACACATGATTTATCTTCAAATCAATGCGAAGTAGAAGTCTTAGCTACAAATCCATGGGAATGAAATGGTTTAGATTCAAATACTTGTGATTTACATAATTTAGATTCAACTCCATCCGAAACAAACGAGTTAGCTTCAAATCCAAACGGAACACATAATTTAGCTTTAAATCAATGCGAAGTAGAATGCTTAGCTTCAAATCCATGCGACACTATTGGTTTAGCTTCAAATACTTGTGATATACATGAATCAGATTCAACTGAATGCCGAACAAACGAGTTAGCTTCAAATCCATGCGACACACATGATTTAGCTTCAAATGAATGCGAAGTAGATGTTTTTTCTTCGAATCCATGCGAAACAAATGGTTTACGTTCAAATACTTGTGATATACATTAATTAGCTTCAAGAGCATGCGAAGCAAACGCGTTAGCATCAAATCTAAAGGAAACACATCACTTAGTTTCAAGTCAATGCGAAGTAGAAGGCTTAGCTGCAAATCAATGCGAAACACATGGTTTAGCTTAATATTCATGCGAAACAAATGGTGCTGCTTCAAATACTTGTGTTATACATGATTTAGCTTCAACAGCTTGCGAAACAAACGAGTCAGCTTCAAATCCAAAGCGAACACGTCATTTAATTTCAAGTCAATGCGAAGTAGAAGGCTTAGCTCCAAATAAATGCGAAACAAATAGTTTAGCTTCTAATACTTGTGATATAGATGATTTAGCTTCAACTGCATGCCAAGCAAACGAGTTAGCTTCAAATCCAAGCGAAATACATGATTTAGCTTCAAATCCATCCGAAGTAGAATGTCCATACGAAACGAATGATATAGCTACAAATCAATGCGAAGTGGAAGGCTTAGCTTCAAATCCATGCAAAACACGTGATTTAACTTCCAATTAATGCGAAGTAGAAGTCTTAGCTTCAAATCCATGCGAATCAAATGGTTTAGCTTCAAATACTTGTGATATACGTTATTTAGATTGAACTGCATGCGCAACGAACGAGTTAGCTTCAAATCCATGCGAAACACATGATTTAGCTGCAAATCAATGCGATGAAGAAGGTTACGTTCAAATCCATGCGAAACAAATGATATAGCTTCAATCACTTGGGGTGTAAGTGATATAGCTTCAAATGAAGACTAATCAAACGAGTTAGCTACAAAATCCTCGCGATACACATGATTTTGCTTCAAATACTAGCGATATAAGTAATGTAGATTCAACTGCAGGCGAAACGAACGAGTTAGCTTCAAATCCATGCGAAACACATGATTCAGCTGCAAATCAATGCGATGTAGAAGGTTCAGCTTCAAATCGATGCGAAACACATGATTCAGCTGCAAATCAATGCGATGTAGAAGGTTTAGCATCAAATCCATGCGATACACAAGATTTAGCTTCAAATCAATGCGATGTAGTAGGTTCAGCTTCAAATCCATGCGGCACATATGATTTAGCTTCAAATACTTGCGATATAAGTGACATAGTTTCAAATGGAGACGAAATGAACGAGTTAGCTTCAAATCCATGCGAGACACATGACTTAGCTTCAAATCAATGCGATGTAGAAGGTTCAGCTTCAAATCCATGCGATACACAAGAATTAGCTTCAAATCAATGCGATGTAGAAGGTTCAGCTTCAAATCCATGCGTCACATATGATTTAGCTTCAAATACTTGCGATGTAAGTGATATAGCTTTAAAAGCTGGAGGAACAAACGAGGTGGCTTCAATTCCATGCGAAACAAGTGATTTAGCTTCAAATCAATGCGTAGTAGAAGGCGTTGCTTCAAATCCATGCGAAACAAATGGTTTAGCTACAAATACTTGTGATATACATTATTCAGCTACAACTGCATGCGAAACAAACGAGTTAGCTCCAAATCCATGCGAAACACGATTTAGCTTCAAATCAATGCGATGTAGAAGGTTTAGCTTCAAATCCATGCGAAACACATGATTCAGCTGCAAATCAATGCGATGTAGAAGGTTTAGCTTCAAATCCATGCGAAACACATTATTTAGCTGCAAATCAGTGCGAAGTAGAAGGCTCGGTTTCAAATCAATGCGATTCAAATGGTTCATCTTCAAATACTTGTGAAAGACATGATTTAGCTTCAACTGCATGCGAAACACATGATTTAGCTTCAAATCAATGCGATGTAGAATGTTTTGCTTCAAAACCATGCAAAACACGTGATTTAACTTCCAATTAATGCGAAGTAGAAGGCTTAGCTTCAAATCCATGCGAATCAAATGTTTTAGCTTCAAATACTTGTGATATACGTTATTTAGATTGCACTGCATGCGCAACGAACGAGTTAGCTTCAAATCCATGCGAAACACATGATTTAGCTGCAAATCAATGCGATGAAGAAGGTTTAGCTTCAAATCCATGCGAAACAAATGATATAGCTTCAAACACTTGGGGTGTAAGTGATATAGCTTCAAATGAAGACTAATCAAATGAGTTAGCTTCAAAATCCACGCGATACACATGATTTAGCTTCAAATATTAGCGATATTATTGATGTAGATTCAACTGCAGGCGAAACGAACGAGTTAGCTTCAAATCCATGCGAAACACATGATTCAGCTGCAAATCAATGCAATGTAGAAGGTTCAGCTTCAAATCGATGCGAAACACATGATTCAGCTGCAAATCAATGCGATGTAGAAGGTTTAGCATCAAATCCATGCGATACACAAGATTTAGCTTCAAATCAATGCGATGTAGTAGGTTCAGCTTCAAATCCATGCGGCACATATGATTTTGCTTCAAATACTTGCGATATAAGTGACATAGTTTCAAATGGAGACGAAATGAACGAGTTAGCTTCAAATCCATGCGAGACACATGACTTAGCTTCAAATCAATGCGATGTAGAAGGTTTAGCTTCAAATCCTCGCGAAACATATGATTTAGCTTCAAACACTTGGGGTATAAGTGATATAGCTTCAAATGTAGACAAATCAAACGAGTTAGCTTCAAAATCCAAGCGATACACATGATTTAGCTTCAAATCAATGTGATGTAGAATGCTTAGCTTCAAATCCATGCGATACACATGATTAAGCCTCAAATCAATGCGATGTAGATGGTTTGCTTCAAATTCATGCGACACACAAGATTTAGTTTCAAATCAATGCGATGTAGTATGTTCAGCTTCAAATCCATGCGATATAAGTGATATAGCTTCAAAAGTAGGGGAAACAAACGAGGTAGCTTCAAATCCATGCGAAACAAATGGTTTAGCTACAAATACTTGTGATATAAATTATTTAGCTACAACTGCATGCAAAACTAACGAGTTAGCTTCAAATCTATGCGAAATACAAGATTTATCTTCAAATCAATGCGATGTAGAAGGTTTAGCTTCAAATCCATCCAAAACACGTCATTTAACTTCCAATTAATGCTAAGTAGAAGGCTTAGCTTGAAATCCATGCGAATCAAATGGTTTAGCTTCAAATACTTGTGATATACGTTATTTAGATTGAACAGCATGCGCAACGAACGAGTTAGCTTCAAATCCAAGCGAAACACATGATTTAGCTGCAAATCAATTCGAAGGACAAGGCTTAGATTCAAATCCATGCGAAACAAATAATTTAGCTTCAAATCAATGCGATGTAGAAGGTTTTAGTTTCAAATCCATGCGATACACAAGATTTAGCTTCAAAACAATGCGATGTAGTAGGTTCAGCTTCAAATCCAAGCGGCACATATGATTTAGCTTCAAATACTTGCGATATAAGTGACATAGTTTCAAATGGAGGCGAAACGGACGAGTTAGCTTCAAATCCATGAGAGACACATGACTTAGCTTCAAATCAATGCGATGTAGAAGGTTTAGCTTCAAATCCAAGCGAAACACATGATTTAGCTGCAAATCAATTCGAAGGACAAGGCTTAGATTCAAATCCATGCGAAACAAATAATTTAGCTTCAAATCAATGCGATGTAGAAGGTTTTAGTTTCAAATCCATGCGATACACAAGATTTAGCTTCAAAACAATGCGATGTAGTAGGTTCAGCTTCAAATCCAAGCGGCACATATGATTTAGCTTCAAATACTTGCGATATAAGTGACATAGTTTCAAATGGAGGCGAAACGGACGAGTTAGCTTCAAATCCATGAGAGACACATGACTTAGCTTCAAATCAATGCGATGTAGAAGGTTTAGCTTCAAATCCATGCGATACACATGATTAAGCCTCAAATCAATGCGATGTAGATGGTTTGCTTCAAATCCATGCGACACACAAGATTTAGCTTCAAATCAATGTGATGTAGTAGGTTCAGCATCAAATCCATGCGATATAAGTGATATAGCTTCAAAACCAGGAGGAACAAACGAGGTAGATTCAATTCCTTGCGAAACAAATGATTTAGCTTCAAATCAATGCGAAGTAGAAGGCGTAGCTTCAAATCCATGCGAAACAAATGGTTTAGCTACAAATAATTGTGATATACATTGCTTAGCTTCAAATCCATGCGAAACACACGATTTAACTTCCTACTAATGCGAAGTAGAAGGCTTAGCTTCAAATCCATGCGATACACAAGATTTAGCTTCAAATCAATGCGATGTAGTAGGTTCAGCTTCAAATCCATGCGGCACATATGATTTAGCTTCAAATACTTGCGATATAAGTGACATAGTTTCAAATGGAGGCGAAACGGACGAGTTAGCTTCAAATCCATGAGAGACACATGACATAGCTTCAAATCAATGCGATGTAGAAGGTTTAGCTTCAAATCCATGCGAAACACATGATACAGCTGCAAATCAATGCGATGTAGAAGGTTTAGCTTCAAATCATGCGAAACACATGATTTAGCTTCAAATACTTGCGATATAAGAGATCTAGCTCCAAATACAGGCGAATCGAACGAGTTAGCTTCAAATCCATGCGAAACACATGATTCAGCTGCAAATCAATGCGATGTAGATGGTTTGCTTCAAATCCATGCGATACACAAGATTTTGCTTCAAATCAATGTGATGTAGTAGGTTCAGCTTCAAATCCATGCGGCACATATGATTTAGCTTCAAATGCTTGCGATATAAGTGATATAGTTTCAAATGGAGGCGAAACGATCGAGTTAGCTTCAAATCCATGCGATACACATGATTAAGCTTCAAATCAATGCGATGTAGATGGTTTGCTTCAAATTCATGCGACACACAAGATTTAGCTTCAAATCAATGCGATGTAGTAGGTTCAGCTTCAAATCCATGCAATATAAGTGATATAGCTTCAAAAGAAGGGGGAACAAACGAGGTAGCTTCAAATCTATGCGAAACAAATGGTTTAGCTACAAATACTTGTGATATAAATTATTTAGCTACAACTGCATGCAAAACTAACGAGTTAGCTTCAAATCTATG